>NW_027481133.1:0-240989 GCF_050403485.1 Sporobolomyces salmoneus
CGTTCTCCTTCTCCTTCTCCTTCTCCTTCTCCTTCTCCTTCTCCTTCTCCTTCTCCTTCTCCTTCTCCTTCTCCTTCTCCTTCTCCTTCTCCTTCTCCTTCTCCTTCTCCTTCTCCTTCTCCTTCTCCGTCGAGTTCGCACTCGCAGGGGATTGTTGACCCTCTCCCCAGATCTTCCAAGATTGCAAAACGCTCGGATCCGTCGAAAGTTGTTTCACCTGCTGCTTGACGTTCTCCTCGATCAGAGCGTTCCAGACTTGACTCGTGACATCTTCAGCTGTAATTTCCTTCTTCTTCTGTTTGGACATCGATTCGCGAAATTCGACGATTTCTGAACGTGTCGAGGTTGAATAGAGGGAACGAATCGGTCGAATCCAAGTCTGTCAACAAAACCGCATCTCAGTACATTCTCAAGCTGGAGAAAGTTCAGAGAGGCAGTCCACTGACCATGATCCTGTTCTCACCGATATCAGACATGGTCGTTTTACTCTCCGAAGCGATCGAGGCGAGTACAGCTCCACATTTCGTGTGACCCAATACGATGAGATGCGAGACGCCGAGGTGAGAGATCGCATAGGAGAAGACGGATTCAGTCGAGAGTGAATCGATAAGGAATTGGTTGCCGATGTTGCGAGTCTGCTCGAAACCGAGTCAGCGAAGCGAGCAGGAGTGGAAGGGATGAGAATGGACTCACGACGAAGAGATCCCCGACTTTTGAACCGGTGATGAGAGTCTCTGAAACTCTCGAGTCGGAACAACCCAAAGTTGCGAATCTTGGGGTTTGTCCGAGTCCGAGCTTCCTCAACAAACCGGGAGAGTCCGAGTTCGTCTATCGAGCGTACGTATCAATACTTGACCAACTAGAGGAGTTAAGCGGGAGAGAGCTCACGTCGTTGATGAATCGCTCGTTCCCATCGAAAAGGTTCTGCAAATCGGGGAACAGCTGATGTACGAGACCTGGCTCCGTGGCGGTGACGACGAGAGTCTTCTCGTGCGATGAAGAGGGGGAAGGAGAGGGCAGAGGTACTCCAGCAGTCGCAGAGATCGGGATTGCAATCTTTGCGAAATCGGACGTGTCGGAATCAGCGACGACGTCTTCCTCCGAGTCGTCCTCGCCCTCTTGCTCCCTCAGATCGTCGTGATCTTTAAGTACTCCATACTCCGCAATCTGATGAGCCTCGTCCTTCGAATGATCGACGACGGTCGCTCCTCCGAGTTGAGCTTGCATATCCTCCCCCTTTGCAACGAGTAAAGCATGATCCGCCGCGAGTTCTCGAGACATCCCTTTCTCCGCCGCAAGTTCTTCCCGTTCCCGAACGGCTTTCTTGCCGAGAACGATCCCGACGACGATGAGAACGATTATGAGGAGTCCGGTTCCGACGATGTAAACCGTGCGTTTCCACGAGAGGGCTTTTTCGTTCTCGCGATGGTTTAGTTCGGCTGTCGTAGGCTGACTCTCGGGGTCGAGTTTCTCGTCGTCGTTGGCGAAAGTTGGGAGAGTCGAGGAAGAGGGCCAGGAAGTTTTGCCGGGCGACTTCGAGATTCGATTCAACGGTCATTTCCAGCTCGAGCACAGGGGTAGGAGGGGGAGACTAACGAGTAGGTGTTTCATCTGCGTACGTTGTACTCCCGTCCATTTCGAGATACTTCGCATCGTCCTCGATTCCTTCCCCGTTCCGTGTCTGGCACTATCCGACGACTCGCTCTCGCTGTCATCCGTCTCTGAGTCAATGTCGGACGTCGCCCGAGGATAGTCGAGACCTTGCGCCCGGTTCCTTGCCAGGCTGCGACGACGCAGATTGCCATTCGATGAATCAGTTGAAGAGCTGTCGCCGGCGTTTTGCGAACGAGGCATCTCGAGCGAGTACTGTCAGGAAGCGAGAGAGAGAACGAGTAAGGTGCTCGAGCAGTTCCCGAACCTCGAACGAACCCCAAGCAGAGGCCCTCCACGGAATTTCCGGAGAGGTCTGTGCGAGAACGACGACGACGACGACGATGATGAGGAGGAAAGTAGGTAGTGATGCAAAGATTTCTTGGTGTGACCTGCGAGGAAATGCAAACAAACAGGAATAGAGGACAGTGATGGTATCTACTAATCGGTAAAGCAGAGGTAGGAAAGGAGAGGCCTTCTAAGGAGAAGATTTCTTCATCACTCGCCAAGCTGAATTCGGTAGAGCTGCAAGCATCGATTTCCTCCATCAGCAAAGTGTGTATAGAGCGATAGAGAGAGAATGGAAGCTTACATTGTAATCTCCTCGCGGCGGGTTGAACGTAGAATAAGAGGATGAAAGCTCCGGAAAGGATGCAAAGAGTTGAAACCCAATAGTATCCGTCTCTTTCTGTTCGACAAACTCCTCCGAGGTCGGCGCAGGCGGCTTTACCGTGATCAGAGACACATTCTCGGCCTGTACGAAAAGGGGTCAGAACCTGAGCAGAGGAGAGAAAACAAGGAGAAGCTTACTGGCAACCATCAAATCCATGTTTTCTTCTTTGACGTGACATACTGCGACACTGAAGTTGTCGATGCCTATCGAACGAATGCTCGGATCAGTCACATCGGACATGAAGGAAAGCAGAGAGAAGAAGGAACCTTTGAGAACGAAGAATTTCGGCCAAGTGCCTCCGAGATTGCTGACCGTGTTGAGGAGCTGCTCAAATAGAACGCTTCAACGGACACACCCGATTACGGTGAACAGCGAAGAAACGCACGGTCATGTAGGTTCCACCGATCAAAGGGTCCGCGATTTGGGTATGGAACGCTGAGATCCCAACAAATTGAACCGTCCTGCCCGTTAACAACGCATCAGCGAGACGGACAGAGAGGGAGAGAGCGAAAGAGGCGGAACTTACGAAGAGAAACTCGAACCGACGGTACAGAAAACGACGAGTAAGAAATACCAAGTCCCGATATCCCCTTTTGGGAAATTCGAAATGAGCAACATTGAGACTGTTGCCCATCCTAATCGAGTCCACATCGCGAGTAACCACTACCCACCCACCCAAAACCGAAAACTCAAAAAATCAGCTTTCTTTCAGTCTCTCAAGAGGGAGGGAGAGGAGAGAGCTCACGGGTCTCAAAGGTTTATCTCCAGCACTCCATTTCGCCGCCAAGTATCCAAACAAGATTTGGAATGGGAAATCGATCAAAACTGCTAATGCTAGATCTTCTTTCTTGAGTCCTTTTTCTAAAAGTTTGAGCGAAGTCGCGGCATCGTTCGCGGCGGTACCGAGTTTCGTTACGAGGTGGACAATGATGAAACTTTGAACGTCTGTCAAGATTGAACATCGGAGTGAGTGAGGGGAAGGATGAGAACAGCGAAGGGAAGAAGTTTGATTTACGCTTGAGTTTACAAATCTCTTTCATGATTGAATAGACACGTTTCAGGTCCATATCTTCATCGTCTGTAGCGACTACCGGATCCTGCAACGGCACAAGAGACGAGTTCAGCTTTCGAGCTCCCCGCCTCGAGATCAGAGTTAGAATCGACTTACTTCAGGTTGGAAATAAGCCAAGTAGGCCGTCACGACGATGAATGCCACGGCCCAGAAATGTAGGTATCCAGATAATGTCACGAGCGGGTATTCGAGTGGAGTCGAACGGAAATATTTGTTACTGTGTGGTCGAAC
This sequence comes from Sporobolomyces salmoneus, assembly GCF_050403485.1. NCBI lineage: Eukaryota > Fungi > Basidiomycota > Microbotryomycetes > Sporidiobolales > Sporidiobolaceae > Sporobolomyces > Sporobolomyces salmoneus. The sequence continues at coordinate 3,627 of NW_027481133.1, forward strand.
GTTGCAAACGTCAGCTTATTGTGAAGGAGAGGACTTTCGCGAACAAACGAGTCACCTGAATTCGACACTGTTGAATGCGAGGAACACGGTGAAGGAGAGGAAGTAACCCGTGTTGAGACCGATTGTTTGAGCGGTTGAGGCGTAGGAGAGGTTCTCTTTCGAGAGGAGCGTCAGAGCCCAACCTGAGAATAGCAGCGGGTCAGCAAGATTCGATACGTTTGTAGAAAGATGTGAGGCTGACCGTCAACAGCGATATCTGTTTACGATGTGAGAAACCAGTCAGTCGAGGTCTTGCCTGAGAACGACTTCGATGAAGGGGAGCTCACCTTGAGTAGCGGCAAAGAATACAAGGGTGAAGAACAAAGCTGTCAGAGTTCTGACATTGGGTTCGTCCTGAATTCACGCGTGAAGGTCAGCACATCCAACAACTCTGCGAGTAATCCGAAAACTCACGACCTCCATCATTTGCTGTACATTACTCCCCAACCACCAAAACATGATCCCAACGATCGTCTGAATCGGTACGATCCAAGATTTCCTCCTCCCCAATTTCGGAGAGAAGATTGAATCGACGATTGGAGACCAGAGGAGTTTGAGAGAGTATGGGTAGGTGCAGAGGGTGAAGATTCCGATTTGAGAATAGGAGAGTTTAGCTCGGAGGAGGAAAGGGATCGAACCGAACGCGAGTCCGACGGGAATACCTTGAAGGAGGTCTGCGGACAGCGAGAGAGAGGGGAAGAATCAGCGAAAGGAATTCGAGAGAAAAGGAAGGAAGTGACTTACATAACGCGACCAGTAAAGCTAGAGCTCTCTGATCCCTCAATGATAGTCCACCACTACTACTCGGCGTCGTACCCTTCTGTGGGTCTACCTTGTCCGGGTTTCCAATCGCGACACTCGCCAATTCACGTTTCGAGTTTCTCGTTCCATTCTCTACTAGTTCCATCTCGTCTTGTACGTTCTTCTCCCTCACTTGAGAACGATTCAGCATCTTCGTTGTTGTTGGGGAGGAGGTTGATGCTGATGATGATGATGTGTTGATCGAAGTCGTCGAGGGATGAAGGAGAGGCGTTTCACTCGAAGCGCTCTTCGACATGATTCCTTCTCGAAGGCGTGAGGGTTCTGTACTAAGCTCTCGAGAGTCGAAGAATAGGGCCGCGAAGAGGGAGAGGAGAGAGAACCTGAGCGAAAAGAATCTCGCTTTCTCTTGCTCTTCTCCACCTCAATTCGACTTGATCTTCGACAATAGCCAGCACTACATTCTTCGAGCGATTCGAGCGAGCAGGTCGACAACAGGGACAGCAAGGAACCGAATCACGAGGTAGCGACTGAGCGTCGCGAGCACATCTGGGCGGCAGAAATCGACTCGGTCAGTCATACAAGACGAGTGCAGGACCGGAGAAGCGTACGGCGTTCGAAGCGTACCGAGCTTGATATCCGAATCCGAATCCGAATCCAGCTTGCAGCAGAACGACCTAATCTCGAACGATTGATGTCTCAATCTCGCGAGAGAGGAGAGAAGAGAAGAGAAGACATGGTTCGATTTTCTTTCGTGAAAGCTTTGAGACCTCGAAACATCTACTGTAATCTCTGTCCGATCCCAAAGAACAGTGTACCGGAGATTCTACACTTGCTGCTTTTTCCTGAGTTTAACCCTCTTCTGAGCTTCTGCTACGTCGACCATGTCTCGGTGAGTCGGGCGATGAATCTTCGCTTCTTCTTGCTGGCGGGCTCTGAAACCAGTAGAACGGATGCTATGAGCGATTGTACCTGGGACATGAAGATACAGAATTCACGAGTAAGCGGTATGATCCTTCTTTGCTAGGGAGTAAGCCTCGAGTGAAGCCGGCGAATTGAGCTGAGGGAAGTGAATGAGTCGTCGGCAACCATTGAGGAGCTACGAGCGAGGAAGCTGTCAGCAGCCTTGTAATTCAAGATTGATCCAGCAAGAGATCCAGCGACTCACCAGAGGAAGACGGATCGAGCTGTGGAACGTCGGAAAGGCTTTGGCAAAGATCTGAATGTTACCGCCCTTCCCCAAACACACAGTATAAAGTGGATGTTCGCCATTGGCAGGCCAGTCGAATGACTCATCTCCGGGATTGAACGCTGGTGGCAATGTTCCGGAAGCATAAACGTTGGGGTGAAACAGAGGAGGTTCCGTCTTGAGCTTGGGGGGAATTTGTGGATACTCTGCAGAATCAACTTTATATCAGTCAGCTCAAGAGGCATCAATTGATAGAAAGAGCATGATCGTGCTTCTCACCAGAATGAAACGTAAGGGAGCCTTTAAACAAGCATCCATCCCATTCAGTTCCAGCTCGACCTGGAATGGCAAAGGTCCAGTTCATGATGTCGATTTTCCCATCGACGCAAAGAGGTCGTATGAGAAAGCCCTGAGGTAGAACAAAGGATTGCGAGGAACTCAGCTCAATCAGCTCGAAAAATCGGATTGCGAAGCGAAGAGCAAGTAACACGAACCAATTCGTCTAGTTTAGGCATTGCTGCTTCGACATCTTCCAGAATCCTTCTCTCTACATCTTTGAACTCTCCTTGGATCGTGGTGATCCATGACCTCGGCGTAGAGACACTGTTTGATCCATTTGAGGCTGATGGGGCTGGTGTCTTCTCCTCTTGCTCTACCTTCACTTCAGTATCTTCCCTTTCCTGTTCGAGTGCTTTCGTGTGTGCAGTTGATAGAGAGCCGAGTAGTTTCGAGTAGAGATCAGGAGAGAGGTCTGAGTTTGAGGAAGCTAGACTCGTTATTGCGTCTTGTATCGCTCTTGAGGCAGTCTCAGGTGAGGCTTGAGTTGTTGTTCGCGCTCGTTTAGCTGGAGGAGGTGTCATCGCGAGTTGTACAAGTGAAAGAAGGAATCGGTCGCGTCTTTTCGGACTGGCACGTGATTCCGCTGAGCGCTCTCGCAAGCATTTCCGCTCATCTGGGCCGCACAATCCGAGGCATTCAGCACATAGGACGAAGTCAGAGCTCGAGACGCATACAACGCGCGCTCGAAAAGTCCCGAGCTTGACGTCCGAATCTGAATCCATTTCCTGGATCCGACTCAGACTCCTACCTCACAACTTACTTTCAAGCACTTCGGAAAACCAACCAGAACCGGCAAACAACTTCTCTGTAGTCTCTATCGCGGAAGCCTTGACAACTTCGGCCTCTCCAAGTCCGAAACTCGTCATCAATTCGATCGGACGTCGGGACTTTGACTGCTGGACACAGACGTGAAGCAACGAGAATGCAGAATCAGACAGACCTGTATGCTCCTTCAACGTACACGTAAGTCGAATCATCCTGTAGCTTTAGGGGAAACGGTTGAAGGAGGAACGAGGTCAAGACGGAACAGGCCTCGTTCGGAGGTCGGCATGGACTCGAGTAATGCCTGAAGGACTACTGAGCGCTAATCTGATTACTCCTCCTTGCCGCTTAAGGGCCGTCGACTTTGTCGTCGGATTATTGATCACGGTTGGAGCTTCGCTCACGACAGCACTTTCCCTCAACATTACCAAGTTAGATTTATCGAGACAAGAAGCGATTCCAGCAGCTCAGCGGAAAGCAGATTACCTGAGGCCGTTCTGGCTTCTCGTTAGTTTTCCCTCGAAATCCCTCTCGAAACGCTTTCAAAGCTGACTCTTCCCCAAATCGAGAGCAGGGTCTGGTCTTATACATAGCGTCACAAGTAGTCGGATCGACTCTCGCCCTCTCATTCCTTCCAGCTCAATACGTCGCTCCCCTCTCTTCCTCCTCGCTCATTTTCAACTTCATCTTCGCCTATCTCCTCGTCGGCACTCCTATCGCTAAACTCGACATCATCGGTACAGCAATCATCGTCCTCAGTATCGTCGGTATCGTCGTCTTTGGAAACCAGAAACGTCCTTCGGATTTCGACGCCGACGCGAATCTTTCACTTTCGACTCTTAAAGTTCTTTGGGGAAGGAGCGATTGGATCGCCTACTTTATCTGTCTCGAGGTTGCGATCGTACTCGCTTGGTGGATCAGTGGAATTACGCACGAAGTGTGCATGGCGCGGATCACCGACGACAGAGGAGACGCGGATCGAGATGGAAGTGGAATCGAAGCGATGGTCGGAGGAGGAGGTGGAAGGAGGGTCGCGAACCCATACGAGGGCGAAGGTTTTATGGGTACCGTCAAGTCAACAAGAGACCGATTCGTAGAAGGAAGAGGAAAGTTGAGGGCGATCGTGAAGAGGTCGATCGAAAGATGGAGTCAGTCAAGGCCGGACGCGAGCATTCGGAAAGCAGCAGGATTCGCCTGGGCAGTAACTGGAGGCTTACTGAGCGGGGAAACTCTCATCCTCGCCAAATCGGGAGTCAAGCTCGTTACCTCGGCGATTCACAAAACGGATCCGAACGAAGCGAATCAATTCACCTCGCCCCTCACTTGGATCATCATCATTCTTCTCGTCGTGTGTGCCGTTGCACAGGTCTACTGCCTCAACATGGGGTTGAAATGCTACGATTCGACTTTCCAAGTAAGCATCGTTTTTTCTTCGTCGTCTATGATTTAACCTGATCAACACCTTGCTTTCCACTGCAGGTTCCAATCTTCTTCTCAGTCTATACCGTCTCGGGCTTCATCAACTCGCTCGTATATCTTGACGAGACTCACCTGTGCGTTCCTCCACTCTACAACGAGGCGAAAAGTTCTCGACTCACTCGCTTTTCTGTCTCTTCGTTGCCAGATACAAACTCTGGGTTTTCTTGATGATTTGGTTCTCGATCGCAGTCCTCATCGTCGGAGTCGCAATGCTCGCACTGAAGAAACCACCTCGAGTTCAGCGACCTCGAGCCGGATCTTCAGTTTCGCAACGAGATTTCGACAATCCGTTCAACGACGTCGAACTAGATCCGACTGGAGACTCTCCGAAACCTGGACCCAGTAGGGCCACGACTGGAGATATCGAGAATGGAGCAGTCGACGGGGAGGAGCAGGCGAAAGAGATGAAGAGAGGTCAAGGGTTGTTGGGGAAACTATTTGGAGGATTACCGGAAGGAAGCGTAGCAGGAGGAGCAGGAAGAGTGAGAGGGAACTCGTCGGCGTCGGCGAGAGCGAGGCCAGGAGAGCCTAGTCAGAAACAGAGGCGGAGACAAGAAGGAATGCAGAGGTTGGATGACGGGGATTCGGTCCTCGAACCTCCGAGTGAGCGGAACGATGCGGAAGAGTTGGACGACGTCGACGGTCTCAGCAAGTATGGAGGAGGATCCCGGCATGATGATCAAGAAGAGGAGGAATGGGGCGAGTTTGAGAAACCTGCGAGCTTGGAAAGGCGGCAGACTTAAATTCGGTCTTTTTGCTTTGTATTGTATCATCATTCTTCGACCTAGAGATCCCATGACCTCTTCGGGCCAGTCGGCGTTCGTGCGAAACCTTATTCTTCAAAATCTCTCGGATACTCGTGCGAAGTGGGGAATCTCTCTCTCTTCCCTCTCCTTTGCACTCCCTCGATACGCTAGCAACTATGTCTAGCGATAGAGGAAACCCGTTCATGAACATCGCACAAATGAAGAGATACAAACGAATCGATCCCGACTCGAGTTCCGACGCTCATCCCGCTCGAAACCTCCTCCTCTTCCTCGATGGCACCGGGAAGACGTTCGACTCGGAGGTGAGCTTCTGGACACTCGCGCTGCGATGGCACTAGCGTCTGTCCTCGCTTTGACTTCATTCAACTTGTTTAGATCTCCAACGTCGTCAAGCTATCTTCTCTCGCGAATCAAGACCCTGAAGGCCAACTAGTTTACTACCAATCGGGTATCGGAGTCGACTACGGTCCGTGGTCCGTCTTCCAACGAGCTAGAGAGCTCCTCGATTCCGCCTTCGCCTTTTCGCTCTCGACCCACGTTCAGGATGCGTATAAATGGCTGATGAACGTGAGTCACATGCATAGGTAGATCTCCAGAGGATGCTGACCTCTTCGTCTCACGTGAACAGCACTGGAAGCCGGGAGATCGCATCTACATTTTCGGGTTTTCGAGGGGAGCTTTCACGGGACGAGCTCTAGCCGGAATGTTACAACAAGTGAGTATGACATTGTCGAAGGATCGCATGGGACTGATCAGAACACGTTAACAGGTCGGTTTGCTCCCGGCGGGTAACGAAGAAAGCGTGGCGATGGCGTATTCTGTCTACTCTCGCAAAGCCGACACGGTCCTTGTACCTGGAAAGGAGACGCTAGCTCAAGGCTTCAAGCGTACCTTCTCGAGAGACGTCTACGTTCACTTTGTCGGCGTTTGGTGAGTGAATCCTGTCAGCTCGTCGGTGATCTCGCTGCGACTGTGTTTTCTCTCTCTCGCTCTCGTTAGCGAAAAGAGGAAGGGTCTGACACATCGCTGACACGTCACTGGCCCTCGACAGGGACACGGTATCTTCTGTCGGAGCTTTGGTCCCAAGGACTTTACCGTTCTCGCAAGGATCCAAGTACATCAGAAATTTCCGTCAAGCGCTCGCCCTCGACGAACGCAGAGCTCGATACGCCGAACAACCTTACATCTTCGACAATACGGAACCGCCCTTCAGTGAAGCCATGGGTTCTTACTTCGCTGTCCCAACGGCAACTTGTTCAGTGAAAGAAGTATGGTTTGCAGGGTTCGCGATTTTTCCTTTATGACTTGATTCGAAATGAGCTAATTTCGGTTCAACGATCCAGCTCTCATTCAAACGTCGGAGGTGGAGTCTTCCCCTACGATGGAGACGTCTCACCAGCACTCTCGAACTTGAGCTTGAAGTGGATGTTGCGTGAAGCGGTTCAAGCCGGCCTCCAACTCGATCATCACGCCCTCTCTACCTCACCGATCTTCTCTCCCTTCTACACCTCCGCCCAGCGTCTCCTCGATCGCATTCAATCAGGAAATACGACCGAAGACGACGAAGCTGTCGTTCAGTTCATCGAGTCTTGCCGATCCAAGTCGAAAGACATAGACGAACTCGCCTGTGGAGTCGTCGCAATCGCGGCGAAGCCGGGTCTACTCGCAACCGCAGACGCTCTCGCACTTCGAAGTGATCGGCTCTCGCTCTCAATCCAAGCCTCGAACACGAAAGGGAAGGGACTGACGACGAAGATCAAAGCTCTGATCGAAAGGATTACGCAAAGGCTCGTCGCTCTCGGATGGTGGACTCTCGAGCTCAGTCCTACGATCAAAGTGACCTGGGATGTAGATGGTGCGACGAGACGCTGGAGGTTTGCGTGAGTGTCCCATCTCTTCGCAAATGGATCCCCTCGAGATTCCGCCTGTTCACCTCGATTTCATTCTATCCAGCGCGAACCGCGGTCGTGGTAGAATTTTGCCTCCAAACGCTTCTCTCCATTACTCTGTCAAGACTCGCCTCGATGCGGCGAAAGGAGATTTTAGTCGATATGGAAACGACGAGAATGTTCCCGAGGGCAATGCGTACGAGTCTCTCATTCGTTTCAGACCGGGACAAAGCCTCGCCGGAGTCAAGTTTGTCGAGTAATTCCCGCCGTGAACTTTCCTTCTCGCTGTCCAGATTCCCCCCTTTTTTTCTATACCTTTACGTTCGCAACTAGTTCTCCGTTTCAAATCGCACGCTCGCTGCAGCAAAGCGACCTCACGAAGACCAGCTCACGTTTGAGAGTGAGCTTCGAATGAGCTGCATTGCGATCAAGCAGGTCAAGGCCCACATCTTTGAGCTACCCATTTCCTCTCTATCCGCCTCGCTCCTTCTGCAGCTTCGACGAGAGTGGTTTCCCTTCCTCTCGAATTTTTCGCCGGTAAGACCGACAGCACATCGATCGTTTTCTCAGACTCGAGATTGCCGGTTGATGATGTTGCGAGAGTCGAGGAAGCAGGCGAATCGGGAAAGATGTGGAAAGAACGGGTGAGGGATAACCAGTTCGAAGAAGTTGGTAGTCGCGTGAGAGATTCGAGTATTTGAGGAGATCTGCAGGCGATAAGTGTCAGCGAGCGTCGTGACTCACCAACGAGGCAGGGGACTGACGAGTTCAGGGCACGATTGGCTTCGAGCATCGCGCAGGTCGTCTCGAGTTCGATTTCCTTCGAAGATTCGGAATCGGCTGACGGTCTCGTGGCCATCGAAGGCGACATTGAACCATACAGAAGTTCCTCTGCTTTGATAGTATAGCTAGGAAGCGCTCTACGATACCAAAATTGTTTAGCTTGCGGATTCGGTCGGCGACGAAACAGATGAAACGTACGAGGTGGAAGTTGGCGGATTTGCGGCCTCTAGGATTGTCTCTACCGCTTCGAGTAGTCGGGACGATCGACTCGTGAGGAACTCGAGGTCGATTGAGGCGGAGTCGAGATCAGTGGGGAGAGATGCCAAGGCCAGAAGGAGTGATCCCCGCTGCTGTCCCCGTATACATCAGTAAGCACTCGAAGAGTAGACTGACAGATGCAAAAGGACTCACCTCAATGAGTCGAACCTCGAATGGCTCATCTTCCTCTCCTCCAAACAGTCTCAGAACGCGATCCTCCTCCTGAATCTTCTTCGTTCGAATCTCTTCCAACTTTGTTTCTATCGCTTCGCCCGCATCTCCATCCTCAATCGTCTTGGCGTCCTGCTCGAGCTCGATCCCTTTCATTGCCTCGACCAAGTCCTCCTCATTGACCTCGGGAGCCAATTCGACCGTAGGTGTCCCAGGTGTCTCAGCTCCGTCACCGTTCGGTTTTAGCTTGAGGGAGTCGGGTTGATCGGTCGAGTCGTTCGAGATTTCTTGCGCCGAAGACGAGGTTTCCGGTTCAGTCGTAGTTTCAGTCTCTATTGACGGCAGAGGCGGCACGGCTGGTGCATCACTCCCACTCGTACTCGCTCCCGAGAACGCGGCTCCCAACCTGCTCCAACTCTTACTGACACTTCTCAGACCCCATCCTCCTGCTCCTGATTCCACTTGTTTCTCTTCCGCTCCACCTTCGCGTCCATCTCCTGGTAGTCGTGAGCTGCCTTCTTTCTTGCTCCGCAGAGTACCGGTAGCCGAGGTCGAATCAACAGATCCACTCGAATCAGTCCTCAATCTCCGACTCTGTTTCCTCAGTTGAGCGAAATCTTTCCTCAAATCCTGATTCGCTGTCGGAAGTGGACTAGCCGCGCTGAATGGATTCGTGAGAAAGGAGGAAGTGGTGGCAGCGGAGGGGAACGAAGGCAGAGGAACGTTTCGAGGATCGAGGTAGGAAAGAGCTGAAGTCGTCCAGTTCGCGGGATTCGAAGATTGGTCAAGAATCTGGGTGGTGCTTGCCAGTTCCTGGGGTTCCGAGAGAGACTGTAGAGCCTGGAGGCGAAGAGCTTGGAGGGAGATGAGGTGTTGAACCAGGGATTCGAGGGTTCGAGAGTCGAGGAAAGAAGTGTTCGGGGGTAAATGAAGGACGTGAGTGGCGTGGAGAAGGATAGGAGAGATGGAAGGATTCGAAGCGGAGAGTTGACTGAGGAGAGGTCCGAGTTGAGCGAGAGTCGAAGGAGTTAATAGAGGAGACATTGGAAAACCTGCTTACAAGATTCGTCAAGGTCAATCCGCGTTATTCGTGTTCGAACGGAGCAGAGTCTACTCACCTCCTAGTACCTGTTGCACCGCGTTCGCAGAATTCGACAAGTCCCACCTCTGAACCCATCCTTGCCAAAACTCGTTCAAGCTTTTCATCGTTCCTTCTTTGCCCTCTCTCTCCAGCTTCCGCGAGATGCCGCCGCGCTGTAAGCGATATGATTGATAGGCGAGTGAAAGGGAAGAGATCAAGACTTGATCGTCAAGGAGAACTGCAGTCGAATCAGACGGAACTGAACGAGAACTGGAAGTCGTCGCGGTCGAAGCTTCTCTGCCGTGGCGTCTTGAAGATGCATGTCGGGGTAGCGCAATAGTCTGTGCGACTTGACCTTCGGTAAGCTGGAGGTGAACCGAGCGCTAAACGGGGAAAGACGCACGGCATGAATGAGAATTCCATCTTCTGGCTCGATCCAAAACATTCTCCTCCTGCTAGATTTCACGCTTCGAATCTTGTTATCTTTCCCCGATTTCGTCATCATCCTGAACGTGTTCCAAGAAGATTAGCTCACGTCGCGAGGGAAGAGAAAGAAGAGAGAATGGACGGACTTTGCGAAGTCCGCTACTCCCATTACAGTTCCCAGCAACCTTCGCCTTCGTTCCGGAGTCATCGTCTCTGCTTGATCGCCATCTCGTCCAGCCGGAGCATAGAAGTATAGGATCTTTGCGGCTTCAAGTTCTTCATCTGATAGTTTCTTCGACGGACTGGGTTCATCGAGGATCGGGGTCGACGAGTAGATGGTCAAGATTGATAGTTGAGGCCATGCGCTTGCTGTCGAGAGCTTGCGGGTTCGAGGAGTCGGCATCGATGGATTGACGAGAGGTGGGGAGAAATCAGTGGGAAACGGCGTAGCTGGACCACCTCGTTGAGCTCGTGAGCTGCGCTATCGATAGTTGGTCCGAGACGCCGTCGAATCAGTGGATATCGAAGGCAGGAGGAGTTGGAAGCGACGAGTTGCACTCGTTTTTCGAAAATCACAGTCGGCCCTGATCAAATCGTTCGAAGCTACTCTGAACCGATTGAGACATACGTGGTCCTCCCTGAAGACGCTGTACAGGAGAGATGTTGAGTCAAATTGGCTTCGATTTTCTTGGAGACCACTGGGGAGATTGAGATTCGTGCTTGACTTGTCTCTTCCCTCCTATTTGTCCAGTCGGCTGTACTCCTCATCGCAGTCCACAGAAACCTCGACAAACACGAACTGCAAAGCTGCTCATTCCGAGCCGCCTCAACCCCAAAAGTTCCCCCAGTTCGAGTTCCTCATCTCGTAAACCTCAGAGCTTCACCGACAACGAATCATGGTCAAGATCAGTGACAAGATCAAAAAGGCCGAACGTGAAGGTAGACCTTGGTGGTCACTCGAGTTCTTCCCGTGAGTTTCCTCCCTAAACGTTGTTTCCCTTGCTTCTTCACGACTAACTGATGCCTCTGTCGCTCGTTCTGCACACGGATCAGTCCCAAGACTCCCGACGGATGGGTCAACTTGTATGATCGCATTGAGCGAATGAAAGAATTGGGCCCGATTTTCGTTGATATCACGTTCGTCTTTTTCTGCCTCTCCTTTTACTTGCTCCCGCCGACAATCCGCTGACGATGACCGCGTACTTAGCTGGGGAGCTGGAGGATCCACTTCGGAAGCAACGACGAACTTTGTCAAAACTGCTCACAAAGATTTGGGTCTCGAGACTTGCATGCATCTCACTTGCACCAATATGCCTATCGCAATGGTCGATTCAGCTCTGAAAGTACGCGCCATTGACTCTCTCGACCGCCCACTATGACATCGCTGACTCATGACACTCGAAAACAGGAAGCTTACGATTCAGGATGTCGAAACATTCTCGCCCTCCGAGGTGACCCGCCTCGAGGAGTCGAAGAATGGAAGCCTACCGAAGGAGGATTCAACCACGCGATCGACCTCGTCAAGCACATCCGCAAGAAGTACGGAGATTACTTCGACATCGGAGTTGCCGGATTCCCTGAGGGTCACCCGGGTTCAGAGAGTCCCGAGATCGAGATCAAACACTTGAAGCAAAAGGTCGACGCAGGCGCAAACGTGATCTTCACTCAGATGTTCTACAGCGCAGATGGTGAGTCCTCTCGCGAACTGTTCTCTCTTCTTCAAACCTTACCCACTCTGCGCTTTCTCCCTAGTGTTCATCGATTGGGGTAGACGACTTCGAGCTGCCGGAATCACGATCCCGATCGTTCCCGGTATCATGCCTATCCAAACTTTCGCCGCCTTTAAACGTCGAACTTCATTCGCGAAAACGATCGTTCCTCAAGAACTTTGGGACTTGTTGGAACCGATCAAGGATGATGACTTGAAGGTTCGTGAGGCTGGTACGAAATACGTCGCGGAAATGTGCAGGAAGATCTTGACGAGTGGTTTGGGAATTCACGGAGTTCATTGCTGTGAGTCGTTTCTTCTCGATCCCTCTTCGAGATCTCGCCCTGATGCATCATAGCGCTCTCTAGACACTATGAACTTGTCTCGAGGTACCGAAATGTTGTTACAAGAGCTCAACTTTGTCCCTCATTCCGACATCGTCAAACCGTCAGTTATTTCCACCTGGTCTCGGTTTTCTGTTCGTTGAGACTGACTTTCATGATTTGATTCTTGCAGTCTTCCTTGGCGCGTCTCCCTCACTTCGAAACGACGTACCGAAACAACTCGTCCGATTTTCTGGTCGAACCGACAAAAATCTTACCTTAGTCGAACCTCTGATTGGGACGAGGTGAACACTTCGCCGTTATTTCATCTTCGACACTGAGACTGATGTCATTTACCTTTGGCTAGTTCCCTAACGGTCGATGGGGAAATCAAGCTTCTCCCGCCTTCGGAGATCTCGATGCTCTCGTTCTCTCGCTCCCTCAAAAACCTCAAGATGCAATCGCACTCTGGGGTACCCCGAAATCGATTGGAGACGTCGCTGAATTGTTCGCGAGGTTCTGTAAAGGTCAATTGAAGAGTTTGCCTTGGAGTGATCAACCTGCGGCCAAGGAAACGGGCAGGATCTCGAACCAACTCGCAAAGATCAATCAGTTGGGCTTTTTGACCGTGAGTTGACATTTGGTGCTTCAGTCTGATCGATAGTTGACGCGTAACTTCTCTGATTCAGATCAACTCTCAACCTAGTGTCGACGGCGCGAAGTCTGAAGATCCTGCTCTTGGATGGGGACCTATGAACGGTTACGTCTATCAGAAGGTGATTCGTTTCCTTCCTTCGTCTCGTCTGAGAGCTTTTGCTGACGTCGTTCGCGATCAGGCTTACCTCGAATTCTTCTGCCCACCTCAACACGTCGAGCCTCTCCTCGCAATCCTCTCGAAAACACCCTCGATCACGTATCACTGCGTCGACAAGTCAGGCAACTTCCGTACGAACACGGTTCCAGGACCCAACGCTGTCACTTGGGGAGTCTTCCCAGGAGCCGAAGTCATTCAACCTACGATCGTCGATTCGACGGCATTCCAAGCTTGGAAAGATGAAGCGTACGAGCTCGGCCAACAATGGGCGTTGCTTTACAGTCAAACGGCACCCGAAACGAACAAGGTCATCCGCGAAATCTTTGACGATTTCCATCTCGGTAAGACTTCCACGTCACTTTATTGCCCTCCTACGTATGTGTGCTCACACAGCCTTCGCTTCTTATGTCGGTAGTGAACATCGTCTACAACGACTTCAAAGATCCCGATGAAGACGCCGTTTTCAAACCTTTCTTCGAACTCGCGGACGAGAAGCAACTCAAGCCTCTACTCGCCCCTGTCGAGAACGGTGTCAACGGTCATTCCGACTAGATGTGTCATCCCCCTTCAACCACCACCAAAATCAAAATGAATCCGTTCTTCTTTCTGTCTCGGATGTATCAATATCTTCCTTTCTCTCCAGCAGTCTCAACACTCTCTATTGTTGCTTTCAACAGGCTTTTCTTCTTCTCTATTATCGTCGTATCGTTCTCTTCCTCTCTCAACAGCAGTATCACTCTATCTCTCACCAAAACTTGTTCAATCGTCTCAACACGCAAAATTTACCCCTCTTCTCATTCTATTTCCTCCCTTCCCATTGTCCTTTTATCTATCGCATCAACTGCAGCTTCCTTCGTCACCCTGTTTATTTCGTTCCTTCTCCCCTCCGCATCTTGTCTCCCCTTGCGAAATTGCGAAACAGTGTCAACCACTTCACTCTTCTCGGTCACTTGTCTCATTGTTTGACGAGCGACCCTCGCGCCAAGCGAACGTGGCGGAGGAAGTTGTCTTGCAGGTGCGTGATGTCCACCCTGGACTTCGCGAACAGTCGAACTTCTCTGCGAAGTTTTCGAAATCTCTCTCTCTGCCAAACCCTTTTCAACTTCACACTGACCTCTGATTGAAGCTTGTCACGACTCGATTCGGCACCCTGAGCGTCTCTAGCAAAACGTCGGGCAGATTGGAAGAATCATCGATCATCACTCGACTTTTGAGCTTCAACTTGCCTCAACACACCAGCTACGACCCTTCGTGCCAGCGCATAAGATCTCGAACATCAGCTCTAGCTCTACCTCGCCTCTCCGAGCGTAGCGCCGTCGATGCCTCCCTCGCCTTTCCCTTCGGCGATCACCTCCCCTCACGACCTCTACAAGCAAAAGCGAGACTTCCAGAGACCTACAGTACTCAGGTGAGCTCTCTCATAGCGTTGTGAGCTGGTCTTAGGCTCAGACTGACGACTCTTCCCGTTGATTCTCCCCACTTCTCTTCTTCACCTCTCTCCTCTCTCCGTCCTCGCTCTCTTACCTTCCAGTCGATATGCGATCCTGGGCTTCCTCTCCTCTGGAACATACGGTCGAGTCTACAAAGCTCGAATCCGACAATCTTCGTCGCTGGACTCTCCAGCCGGTTTACTCGGAACTCCTTCAGCTGCGACCCCAGGCAAACGACTCAAGCTGGCGCGAGAAGATGGAGAAGAAGAAGGGGAACTCGTCGCGATCAAGAAGTTCAAGCCAGACAAGGAAGGAGAAGTCGTTACTTATACGGGAATCAGTCAAAGTGCTTGTCGAGAAATCATGGTCAGTTTCGCTCTTTCTCCATCTCAGTTCAGTCAGAAGCTGAGGGCAATCACTACATACGCCCAGATTAATCGAGAAATCTCGCACGAGAACGTCACGGCGTTGAGGGAAGTCATGCTTGAGGAGAAGAGCATTTATCTTGTTTTCGAATACGCCGAACATGACTTCCTCGTACGCAAAGCGGTCTCGCTCTCATCCAGTCAGCTCTTCACGACTCTGACCCTCCCGTGACCATATAGCAAATCATTCACCACCACTCGACGACCCGAAGTCAACTACCTCTCGGAGTCCTGAAATCCCTTCTCTGGCAACTCTTCAACGGTGTCTCTTACCTCCACGACAATTGGATCATCCATCGAGATCTGAAACCTGCAAACATCCTCGTCAACGAGAAAGGTCAAGTCAAGATCGGAGATTTGGGTTTGGCGAGGTTGTATCAAGAACCGCTGCAGAGTCTCTACACGAGTGATAAGGTGAGTCAACTCCGGGTCAGCAGTTCTCGCTAGGATTCTGCTGACCGAGGTGTAGTGTACTTACACTATAGATCGTCGTAACGGTTTGGTATCGATCACCTGAACTTTTACTCGGAGCTCGTCACTACACGCCCTCGATCGATGTGTGGTCTCTCGGATGTATCTATGGCGAAATGCTGGGACTGAGACCGATGTTCAAAGGAGAAGAAGCCAAGATCGAGATGGGAAGTAAGAAAGGAGGAGTGCCGTTTCAAAGAGACCAGATGAGTCGAGTGATTGAAGTACTCGGAAGCGTCGATCGTAAGTCTTTGACATTGGTACGGCTGTGTGAGTATCCAAGACTTACTGTTTCGAGCGAGCAGCGAAAGAATGGCCGAGCGTGACTCAGTTACCTGAATACCCGCAGCTCTCCAGGCTCGACAAGTGCGTGACGCTCGTGTTCCACTCATCATCTCGCCATTATTGCTGACCCTCGACCTCCTTCGCAGGTATCCGAACACTCTCGGACCTTGGTTCAACTCTCGTTTACCCCGAGGCGCTCCTCCGAGCCACGCTTTTGACTTGTTACAACAACTCTTGATCTACGATCCGACGAAACGAATGACGGCTCGAGCTAGTCTATGCCACGAATGGTGGGGTCAAGATCCGAAACCTCACGTCAAGTGAGTTTCCTCTTTTTTTCTCTCGGACTCGTCGAATCAGGAGCTCACGCAGTTACACCAACTGTAGCGCTTTCTTGGATCTACCGCAAGGCATCTCGTACCCGAATCGACGAGTATCTCACGATGATACCGATCCGAAAATGCAGAATTCGACGCTCGGAAAATACGGAGGATCGAATTATCCTGCGGCGAGTGGTGCAGGAGGAAGGAAACGACGTTTGGAAGGCTAGATGACCCGGGTGTCTCTCGGCTGTACAGAGGGTGTTCCGAGGAGTGTTGTTGTATTTCTCTCATTTTCGTACCTCTTCCTGCAGTGTCCATTGTTTGTCCATTTCTATATCGAGTCTCTATTGGCGTCTACCTCTCATCACTCTATATCTCTACCCGCTCGACGACGACTCGTTCTCGCTGGAAAGGGTACCGACTCCTCGTCGAGGATGGGTTTTGCCTCTTCCGACCGATGCGCGACGACCCGATGACGGACGATAGAGACGTCGATGTTCCTTCTCAGAGTATGCTGTCGAGCTCGAGTCCTCCGATCCCTCATCATGTTCTGTCTCTGACGACGATTCGGCTTTCCCCCAGCTCTCCATCTCTCGATGTCTCTCCTTCCTCAAAACCTCGAGCGCTCGCCTTCTTCGCTCAGTGCTCGTCATCCACTTCTCATTCTCCTGTCGTTCCGGCTCACTCATCTTGTCCCTCATCGCCACCTCGAACGAACTCCACAACTTCGCTTCTCTCGCCTCGAGCGGATCAAGCTTCTGCCAAGCGACTCTACGCTTGTTCATCCAACTCAGGGAACTCGATTCTTCTGTCCACTGGCTCTCGAGGGCAAACGCCTCCTTTTCGACGAGATCGAGCTGTCGACGAAGTTGTCGACGAGCGTTTTCCTCGACCTCTTTTCGAAGTCGAGCTTGGTTCGACGGCAGCTTGTGGTCCCCGCGGAGGTCGGAGAGGTGTGAAGGGATAGAGGGGATGAGAGAAGTGTGCAAAACCTGTTGATGGTTCTGAACGATCGCTCGCTCTCCGGTACTCGCCTTGAGAGGTGATTTGTCATCTTGATACATCCAGTTCGGGTCACTCCAAAGTCGCTTTCTCGAGCTCGGGTTGTTGCGATAGAGACGATATAGGACGAGGAACTGCAGGAAGCTAGTCGAGAGTCAGCAAGGGCTGAAGGTTCGAATGAGCGAAGAAGATATTGACTTGCGATCACATCGCTCGTGAGCGCACAAGCGAGATTCGTATAGTATGGAGCTTGAGCTGGTGCGGTCTCCAGCGTGTGAGAAACGGCAGCGATACTCTGGGCAGCAATCGAGTATAAGCTCGGATTATTTCGTATGTCGACGCTTGAAAGAAAGAGAGAGACTCACGATCAAGATTGTTATATTTTGAAGAACGAGACTCGCAAACATGAAAGCTGCCAAGGACGAGACGCTCTTGCTGAGCTGAATACCGATGAGTTGATGAACTCGAGGGTAGTCTAGTCGCAACGAACGAAAGTGTCAGGACGAAGATAAGGGAGAGCTGAGCGTTCTTGAGGGGAACTCACTGTAGAGAGCAGTTCCAATCCATCCTAGCGCCCATCCTACCCACTCAGCCAGCGTACCGGGGAAAGGAGCGAGTTCGAGGTTTGTGGTCTTTCGATTCTCAAAATCGACCTTGAACCAAACGATCATCATAACTACCGTGACTAGCTGTCAGAAAACGAGAGTCAGTACGGCACGACTTGTAGGACGTAGAAGAAAGGCCGCAACGAAGAACCCGGTAAAATTGAACGATTTGCCATCAGCCTTGATCCAACCTTTCTTCGCCTTCGACCTGACCCGCTTCTTGTCCCGAGGTACCTTCTTCTCAATACTTCGCTGCTTATAGGTACTGCTTTGATGCCTTGTCTGCGAACGTCAGCGAGCGTTGGCCAAGGAGAGAAGAGGAACGGAACTGACCGACTGGTTTTGTGACCCTTCTCCAGATCGTTCGCTCGGTTAAGCAACGACTTGACGAATTGAGTATGTTCAGGATCGTTTGTGGGAGGGTCAATCGTGTATGCCGGTTCGCGGTGTGTTGTAGTGACGAGCTGACTGATAACAGGTTTTCGAATTCGAGCCTTGTAACGGCCAGTCAAAGGGACATAGCCTCGGTAGTAGAGTTGTTGAAGCATGATGATTCTATAGGCCCAAATTCGCTCGTCAGCTACGCCTTCGGAGTGAAAGAAAGACGAACAGAAAGGCTCACAAACTCGACACTGCGAAACAGATCCCACTCGCTTTCTGCGTACTGAGTCCTCCGATAGCGAAAAGACCTATCGTTTGTGCGATATCTCCGACGAGCCACATCGTCAAGAACTGGAAAGATGGACCATCTGTCGCCGAACCTGAAGTTAGCGTTCATCCTTCAGCTCATGCGGGATCGTATCTCCTCACCTTGTCCTGACTTCTCCTCGTACAGCTTTCCGATCTGCGGCAAAGCGTACCAGAGCGAGAAACCAACTGCGAAGGATTGAGCGTTTGTCAGCGGAGTTCACTTTGGTCGTGCGAGAGCGAGAAAAAGACGCGACTCACACGATAAACGTCCACAACACGTGGACACTAGATCCAACGTCGAGAGCGGCATGCTTGAGAGAGTCCGACTTGCTGGGAGGAGAAAGAGCAAAGAGCGCGCGCCTGAGCCGCAGAATACCAAAGCACAGACCTCGAAGCGGAGTAGAACCGGAGCACGTCAGAGCACGAACGCGCAGCAGCTTGTCGGTGACGAAGTTGAAATACTCACACAAACGAAGATTACAACAAGCAATAATGTAAAATGGAACGAAACAGAAACGAAGAGAATCCAACAATTCTGACGCGACTCACCCGGTCACTCCCTGACTAGATGAGTTCTCTTACTTGTGAGGCATTCGATCGAAGATGCTCGGCGCTTCCTCCATACCGTCTCCGACCACTTTCGTTTCTTTCACTTTTCTCTTGACCGATTCCATGATTTCGTTGACTGCCGACTTGTCGAGATCGTCTCGAGCCTTCATGAGTGCTTCCGTGAACGCCAACTGAGGTCCATACTTTCTTCGGAACGGCCAGTACTACACACAGGCAAAGGTTGAGAGTCAGTAGCGATCGGAACGAGAAAGAGAGGAAATAGCTCACATCGAGGAAGACCATCATCTTTGAAGCGCTCAACAGCGTTAACACACTCTCCAACACGTCAAAGTACCCTTCCAACTCTTTCTTGTTCTTGTAAATCGAGAAGAATTCGACGCTCTTATCGATATCGCTCCTCATCTTGTCGACCGCTTTCGGCATCTTGATCTTGCCCGCTTTCTTGACGCTGACCAAATACGTGATCAAGAACGTATCCAACAGATCCTCAATCAACAGGTCGAAGAGGTTCGGATTGAGATGAGTTTGATAATCTTCGACCATGTAATCCCTCAGCGTTTCGACGATTTGTCCCATCGGATCTCCTCCCTCGGCGTTATCCTGATACCAATTCGATTGGAACAAGTTTTTCGTAGCGGGTCGAATATCGTTGAATACGACGTCGATCAAAACTTGAACGCAACGTTTCGCGACGTCGAGGAATCCATCCATCGCGTCGTTCAGTTTGTCGGCAATGATCGTCTTGTATTTCGTCGAAACGAGAGGTTCCAATCGATTGTTGAGAGCTTCGGTGAAATCGGCAGATTTGATCTGATCGTTCGCGAGCGCCATAACGTATTCTACGAGTCCTCCAGGTACGACTCCTACCGAGGTGTTGCCTTCTCCCGCTTGAACTTGTTTCTTGTATTCCGAATCGAGCGTCTTGATCCATTGACTCTGTACCGACCTCATTACTCGATGAGCCTCGTCGACGACTCTCGATAATACGGCAGCTTGATTCGAATCCAGCGCGAGGTCGACTTGTTGGTTCAACATCTGGAAGAGGATGATCGCTCCTTGCATTCCGTAATATCCATCGGCGTCGACTTCGGGAGGTTCTTCTCTTTTCGTAAATTCTTCCAATTCAGTCTTCATCAAGTTTTGAGTCCATTCGTCCATTCGAGTCGAGATCAAGGAGAGGTAACTGTCGATCAGGTTCGAGTCGTTTCCGTCGAGGAGAGGAGGGGTCAACCATTCGGGAGGGATCGTGAGTTCTTTCGTCATCGTTTTCGAATATTCTTTCGTGAATTGAGACAGTCGGAGGAGGGTACCGGGATCGGGAGAGGTTTTCACGTAGGAGGCGAGGAAGTCGTAGAGTGCCTTGTGATACCCTTTCACGCTGAGAACCGGAATGGACGACGGGCCGACGGGAGAGACGGAGGAACCGGAGTCGAAGTGAGAGAGCGAGGGAAGAGGAGCGAAGGGGACACGATATAAGAGTCAGCAGCCGACGGCGGGGAACGAAGAGAGATCTAGAGGGGACGGGGCCTACTAGACTTGAAGAATCTGCCGAATCGAGAAAACGAAACAGAATCAATACTCGCTTCTTTCGACCAAAGAGACACGCGAGCTGCTCACCTTCCAATCTTCGGGAAACTTGTCGACCAAATGTTGCTGTACGAGATCTAGATCGTCGTAAATCCATTCCAACTCCTCCAACCAAGCGACTCCATCTTCCCCGGCTCTTCTGAAGCTCTTCTCAATCTCCGTCTTACACCCTTCCCTGATCTGTTCCAACACTTTACTCCTATAATGTTTGATCGTCCTCGCATCGGCATGTAACGATCTGAACCTCGAAGCGACGTCCAAGTTTCCCGATTTCTTAACCATTCGAATCGCGATCGCTTTCTGATCCCTCGCTCCTTCGACCTCTGCAATTTTGCACAGTTTCACCGCGACACTCGAGTTACCCTTCCGTGTTAACGCTAACAGCTCCCTCGCGAGTCGAAAGTAATGAGCTTCGAACGCTTCGATCGTTTCCCCCAACCTTTCGAAGTATTTCTCCAACACGTCTACCGTCTGTTTCGCTCGTTCCGGAGTGAGAGCCGATTTGTTCGCTTGAGCCAAGGTTTCGTTTCTGAAGGTTTCGAGTTCGGTGAGGTGGTAATGAATCGGTAGGAGGTTTGGGGAAGGGCCTAGAGGATCGGAACGATCTTGGGAGAGGAGAGAAGAGAGATGAGATAGTCGAGAATACATGGAACGGAGGGAGTTGACCATTTCGAGGGTTGAGGTGAGTCGACGATGAACGATTGAAACTTCGACGAGTTTACCGAATCCAGAGATTTGGGAACGTGGGTCTCCCATTTGATGCTCGACTTCTTTCAAGCCTTCCCGGAGTGACTCTAGCCCATTCCGAGCCTGCTCCTCAAGCGAAAGAGGGTGAATTCTCGAGACCAAGTGGGAAGAGAGGAAGAAGAGGAGGAGAACTGACATCTCTCAATCCGGTTAAACCCTGCTTGACTAGATCGACTTGCTCTTTCGCTCTCTGTGCGAGGGTTTGTTGTAACTGAGTCCGTTCCTTCTGTATCCGTTGACGCAACAAGGGAACTCGAGTTAAACTTGGCGGAGTCGAGAGGTGTTCTGCGATGGCCGATGCTGCCGTAGTCTGATTCGGGATCACACTAGCCATCCTAGAGCGCGTTAACGACCTCCAAGGCTTGTCGTATCGAGTGAGTTTAGGTCGCGTGTCGTTGTTTAGAGATGAAGAATGAGTTTGGCTCTTCCTTCCCTTCCCTTCACTCCCATTGATCCATTTCGACATCCAGACGTGTAGACTACGGCTAAAGCCTCATCGGACAGCCAACAAGAAGCGCAAACCCTTCCCAAATCCTCGACTCCCCACTAGCCCTCTCTCTCACGACTTCACTCGAGCCCGCTCTCTAGCTTTATGATCTTGTTGCGTAGTGTGAATCCACGAACACTATTAGCATCGAGATCCATCATCATGTCTTCCCCTTCCTCCTCAACTCTCCGCCAGCGGTCGACTCCCTCGAGTTCCTCCTCTTCGTCTACTTCCCCTTCAGCATCCTCAGCACCGCACACGCACTCCCACGGTCTCAGTCACTCTCATTCTCACGGTTCCCACACGGAAGAAACCGCCGTCCTTTCGTCCGCGTTCTCTTCCCTCCGTTCGCCTTCCTCTCTCGATCCCGGTTCTCGAATCACTCTCATCGGTCTCTTCTCGAACGTCGGTTTAACCGCACTCAAAGGAGTCGCAGGGTACTTGTTGGCGTCCTCGGCGTTGTTGGCAGACGCGGCGCACTCGGGGAGTGATTTAATCGCGGATGTAGTCACGCTGGCGAGTTATAGAGTGGGGAGATGGAAACCTACCGAGAAATATCCTTATGGTTATGGCAGTGAGTACTCCTCTGAATCAGCTCTCGAGTGGTGATCAAGAGCTGAGTCCGGAGCTGCGTCCTCAAAGAATTTGAATCTCTTGGTTCTTTGGTCGTTTCTTTCCTCCTATTCGCAACCGCTGCAGGAATCGGTTAGTCTTGCCTTCATCGTACTCTGGTGTATGTGCTAACTCGCTTCTCTCGCATTCAGGTCTGCATTCCTACCATCACCTCCTCCTCTCCCTGTCGACTCTGCCTCAAATGCCCGCCGACCTCCTCGCATCTCTCGATTTCCTCCCTCACGGTCACTCTCACGGACCTGAAATAGATCCAGAAACCGTTTCCGCAGCAGTAGTTGACGCTCGAGCGATGTGGTTCGCCGCGGGAAGTATCGCCGTAAAAGAATGGTTATATCGAGCTAGTCCATCATCTTCCTTTTCTCCCTCGCTCTCACCAGCTAGACTGACAGCCCTCGTGTGAGTGTAGCCTTGAAAGTAGCGAAACAAACTCATTCGAACGTACTCCTCGCGAACGCGTATCACCACCGTTCGGATTCCCTCGGATCTCTCGTCGCACTCCTCGCGATCGGGGCTGCTCGAATCGGGTTCCCAATGTTGGATCCGATTGGGGGATTGGTCGTTGGTGGAATGATCGCGAAACAAGGATGGGACGTTGGGAAAGAAGCGATTGGGGAATTAGTCGGTGAGCTCTCACCCTCTGCCTCTCTGCATTAAATAAATTGGTGAAAGTCTAACCTGAGGGTGATCTACACGTAGATAAATTGAATGATCCCTCGCTACCACCGAAAATCTATGAAACTGTCGCTTCTTTACGAGATCCTTCCCTTCCACCTCTACCTCCTTTCTCTCTCGTCCCCTCCGAATCTTCCTCCTCCTCTCACTCGCACTCTCACTCTCACCCTGCCGGCTCGTCTCCCGCAGTTGATCCCGTCTCTCCCTCCCAAACTTTCCCGATCCTCTCAATCCCCTCGATCCGACTCTTCGCCTCAGGCCCAACTCTCCTCGTCGATATCTGGATTAACCTCCCCGCCGACCTAACGATGAGGGAAACGGAGAAAGTGATCAGAGGAGTCAGTGAGAGGGTTAAAGAGGTTGTTGGCGATCGATGTAGAGAGGTTGTGGTGAGGGTTGGGAATGGGGGAGAGGTAGAGAAACGAGGGGATTGAGCGAGGAGTTCTGTCGTGAAGAACTGTGTGAGGAGATGAATCGCTGTAAATTAGATGGAGAAGGATTCGAAGTATTGAAGGGTGATACCCGTTAGAATGCTATCTTTATTATCTCTCAAATCACTAGACGACTGTCGGCTCGGTTCAGAGAGAGTCAAGCGGATAGAGAGGGAAGGAAGTGATTACAGAGAGAGGTAAGTAAGGTTTTTCCAACGAGCAACAACAGAAAAAAAGAGATATTGAGAACAGGAAAAATGATATGGAAAAAAAGACCTCGAAGTAAGAAGAGAGAGAATATGCTACATGTGAGGCTCGTAATGGCGCTGGGAGAGATGAGGGAGAGAAAATGACGGAGATGCGAGGATTTTGGTTTAGGCAAGTGGATGCTGAGGTCGATCGTTATGGTCTGAAGATTCCTGCGAGTCGTTCGCAGGTGTCGTATTCGTCGTCGGCGCTGAAGACGGTGTCGAGTCTGGAACAACGTTCTGTGTGTTTCGTGTCGAAGTCGAAGGTTGAGCGTTCTCATTTTCGTTCTCAATCTCGCTCTCCTCGTCCTCCTCGTCTTCACTATCCGTTTCATCCTCCTTGACCCCATCCGCAACCTGCAAAACTTCTTCTCCCTCCGCTTTCTTCTTCGAATAAACCGGCAACCCCAATCCTTCCTCCCTCTCCCTCTCTCTCCTCCTTCTCTCCCTCCTTCGTTCCCTTCTAACTCTCCTTCGTTCCTCTCTTTCCCTCTGTAATTGTTCCGCTGCAGCTTGAGTCGCATTAACGTTACTCGATCGACTACCAGCTCGATTCCTCCCGAACGGAGAGGTCAACAGACCGGCATCGGAAAGGGCTCGTCGAATCGCTACGTCCCCGCGCCAACGATGGGATTCGTTTTCTGCTGCGAGGGTTTGTGCGGTAGCTTGTTGAGAGGGAGTCGATTGACTCATTGCGCCTTCTGAGTTCGAGGGAGAGTCGTTGGCGGGTGTAGTCGGGATGGATGTAGAGGATACTTTGAATCGAGAAGAAAAGCGGGAGAGGAAAGAAGGGCGAGATTCGACTGGAGGTGGTCGCAAAACCGCGGGAAGAGGGGGAGGAGCAGAAGTTGGGGGAGGGAATGGGTTCGACGATGCGTCGTAAGCCGGTGGTGGTAGTTCTGTCGGGTTTGCACCGTAGTCTCGTTCCTGCAAGTCGACAGTATCGGTAGAATACGTCCCCCTGTCGTCTCGAAGGTCTTGAGGATGAGGTTGGCGTCCTCTATAAACCTGATTCCGAACTCCTAGGTTTTGCTCCCGGTGTAACCTTCGAGCTCTACGGACGAATAGGATGCGAAAAACGGTAGAGAGGGCGAGGATAGCGAGAATCACGACGATCGCTGTGGAAGAGAGAGAAACCCACGCTCAGTTTCGAGTTGGCTCAAGCAGGCGGGTGAGGGAAGTGTGTGACTCACCATACTTCCATAGAGCATTCCTCATGTCGCTACTGTCATTCGATGCGGAACTTGACGAGGCGGAGGCGGAAGTTGGAGATGAAGTCGGAGATGAGGCGGTTCCCGTACTCCCATAGAGTGCGGGAGACTCTTGACGTGGTAGTAGCATCTCCTGCTACCTTCTCCTGTCGGTGTGGTCGATCCGGAGTGAAAGGGAAGTGGAGAAGATTGGAGTCGCCTCACTTGGCGTTTTTCGCAATCATTTCATTTCGAGGTTGCGAAACGCATTTTCCTCTCGAGGGAGTCGTCGATACAGCGAGAGAGAGAGCGATCCGAACGAATCGAGAACACAACGCTTGCTTTGACAAAAGGAAACAGAGAAGATTGCGAAACAACGAGAAAAAAACTGGCAAAGACGAGAACAGAGTAAAGTGAAATGCGAACTTGTGTGTGCTATCGAGCGAGAGAGAGAGAGAGAGTACGATGACGTGAAGAGCGAAAGGCAGAGGAAAAGGAAGAGTCGAAGAGATACAACGTGAAGGGGGAAGGAGTCGAGAGTACGTAGAATTGTTCCGTTCGAAATTTTAGTCGAGCTGGTCATGATCGACCTCTTCTTCTTCGCTGTCGTCGTCGTCGTCGTCTCCATCGTCGTATCCGTTGCTAACAGGCCCTTCCTCCTCGCTCATCGATTTATCGCTATCGTATACGATTTCCTCCTCGTCTTCTTCCTCTTCTTTTACGACTTCCTTCTCCTTCCCTTTCCCCTTTCCATTCCCTTTAACATCCGAATGATCCTCCTCGTTGTCCTTCTTCAGTTTCGGTTTCGTTTCAGGTACCGGTCCTAGCGGTTCGTGAATATCGCCGTTTTCGAGTTTCTTCCACGGATCGCTCCGGAATCCCAACTAAGTGCTGCGAATCGACGTAATCCGACCGATGCTGCACCTCCCATCGCCCAGCCGAGACCACTTCCTGCGACCCAATGAGGACCTCCGAGCGGACCTTGTTGATCGATCCAGAGGTTTGCGAATCCTTCGGCGCGAAGCGACGAGTCGAAGATCGAGGGAACGAAAACTTGAGCGACTTGAGCTTTCTTGAGGGCGTAGAGAGCGATACTGTTCTCATGAGGCTGAATGGACAGGTCAAAGTTGACTTCAGTGATGAAAAAAGGGGTGGGAGGAGAAGAAGAACATACCTTGATGAGGGCATTCCCGGGGCTTGGAGCTTCACGTTGAACTCTTTTATCCCGGCTACGAATCTTCAAATTGTCGGGAAGGACGTCCTGGAGTCGATTGAAAATAAGAGGACCGAAAGTTGAACGTTTGTAGTTTCCGTATTTGAGGAGAGTATGAATTTGTTCGATGGGGAAGAAGAGGGGAAGCCATTTGAGAAGATGGAAATGAGGATCTCGCTACAGACGATGCCGAGAAAGAATCAATGAACCGACTTGAAGGAAAGAAAGGAAGGAGAAACGAGGTGCTTACCCTGACAGACATGTAGACGTCAACAAGATCACGAGCGCATTGAGCAGGGAGACCGCGAGCGAGACCGTTCGGGACATCCTTGAGTAGAGTGTCTTTGTCTCGTTTGTACTGATGGAGAGAAGCAGCGAGTGAGTCAGCCATCGATTCGAGCGTACAAGGGAGTCGAAAAATTGACTCACCCATCGTTTTCGAATGGTCGATAAAACCCAACTAGCATCAATTTCAGTTTCGTCGTTGAGATCCTCGTAGACTTGAGCCTCTTCGAGGTACTTCTGAGCGACCGGAGGTAAATTCTTGAAAACGAGTCGCATCGACGGTAAACGTTTCTGCATCGCTGCCTCCCTCATCAGAGCTCCATGACCAGGAGGACAGGGATAAACCGTCGCCTTCTTCTCAACAACTCCGTGAACTCCGAACCCTTTCTCCGTTTCATCTTCTTCCGCGATCCCTAACTTGACCCAAAGTTCTTCAAAGGTATCGGTTGCGAAGAGATGCGCACGCGATACGAGCCAATCGAAAGAAGCGATTTGTACTTCGGTTTTGAGACCTTTCGACGTCGAAGAGTCGCCGTCAGCGGCTTTCGCGAGATCGTAAGCCGATTTGAGATAGCCGAGCGGCGGAGTTGCTCCTCCTCCTCCAAGTGCGAAAGGTTTCGTCATCGAATCGCGGATGACGTTCGTGTCGAAAGAGGGGAGAGAGGTAGCGTGATCTTGAGAGTGTTCGGCGATCGCGAAAGGGAGAATCGAACGAGCTACGAGAATGGATTTGACCGAAGATTTCTTCGTCCTCATGATTATCGTGGCGTGATGGATTGGGAGGGAGGGAGGCAGGGACTCGTAGGGGAAGGCAGTTGCCTCGAATGGGAAAGTTCCGTTGAGATCGGCGAGTTTCGTTGGTTTCGAGATGAGTCCGGCGCCTTGTCGAGCCCACGCTCCCGACGCGACGACCATTTCGACCTTGATTCGGTCCTTTGCAAGAAGTCCATAAAGTACTGTCGAAGCGAATGAGCGAATGTCAGTTTGTCTTCAAAAGAATAGAAATCGGGGTTAAGGGAAAGTGCTCACAAGCGAGAAGATTGGACGCGAACGAGAAGTAGTGATCACCCGGATTCAACTTCTGACTAGGCTCCCTGCCGTACCTCCTACGGAAATCGGTGCGAAGATTTCTTCCAACACAACGACGGAAAATGTCCTGAAAAAACGAAGAGGATCCGAGCGTGAGCGACGAGACGGTATGGAAGGAGAGAAGAACTCACGTCGGCGAAGATGAGGAAGTTGTCACTAAGTAACGGACCATACGTGTCGAGAAGGAACCTCACGAATTGGGCTGTGCTCGACTCTCCTTCTTGAGTTCCATTGAGGTAACGATCCATCAACTCGACGTTATCAGGGAGCGAACATTCGAGGAGAAAGAGCACAGCGAGCTTGATAGGGTCTTCAGGATGATTTCGTTGGTATTGGATGTGAGGGAGGAAGTATTGGAGGATCGAATCGAATGGTAAAGAATCGAAGGGGAGTCCGGCTTCCTCCAGTTTCGGTTTCATGAATCGTTCCCACTCAGCGTCTACGTTGTCTAAACGCACATCCTGATCGAAGAGCATCTTCTCGACAAACCTTTCGAACTCCAAATTCCTGTCCGATCCGTCGAGTCGCGAAGTGAAGTAGGTAGTAAGAGGGTCGGTACCAGCCGCATCTTCTGCTGCTCTGACTTGGTCGGTTGATTGTGAAGAAGTCGAGGGAGTAGGAGCGGGAGGAGCAGCTTCTGGAGAAGAAGATCGGGGAGAATTGGCAGGAGAGGAGGAGGAGGAGGGACCGGATGCTGAGGAAGAAGCCAATTGATTGGTTCGATGGGTCGATTCATTCGTAGGAGGAGCGGGAGAAGAAGAAGGTTCAGAAGGGAGAATTTGATGAGAGGACGAAGAAGCGACAGGGTAAGGATCGGGGTGGGATTGTTCATCAGTCGAGGGAGTTCCTTCGTAGCTGTAGACACATCGTTCGATTCAGTTGAGAGAAGGAAGTGAGAAGAGAAGAAAGGAAAACTGACGATTCTTCGAGCTCATCGTCTCCCTCCTCCTCTCCCAATTCGATCTTCAGATCTCGATCCTTCCTTCGTCTATCGACCAACTGCTCTCGTGATAACTCCGCCGCCATAACGAGATCTAAAATCCCTTCTCCCAAGTTGTTGATCGTCTTTACCTTTCCTTTCCCTTTCCTACTTCCCTTCTTCTCGCCAAAGTAATCGCCATTCTCGTCTGGATCGTCGTAGAGAGGTAGATGAGGACGTTGTTCTTCGTTGGAAGGGTCGATGATTTGATTGAGAGCCCAATTCGTAAGTGAACCGGGTTTTTCCGCGAGCAAAGTTGAGTCGTCGTATCGTTCTTCCTCCTCCTCCTCTCCATCCCGAGCTTTCCCTTTCCCGTTCTTTGAGACCCTAGGCGCCATAGCTCTGGTCGGTAGAGCGCGATTTGGTTGCCTCGCTTTCCAGCCCTCTCGATCAATACTTCCAATCTGTTCAGTTCCCTCGGATTCTTCCTCCTTCGCTTTCGCTTTCCCCTTCCCTTTCCCCTTTCCTTTCGTACCAGAATCTTCCGTCTCTACCTCCTTCGAACTCGATCCGCTCTTTCCTTCCTCCTTCTTCTTCTTGAACTTCTTGGGAGGTTTTGGATTCTCGACGATTTCTCCCTCTTCCAATTCTTCCTCCACCTTTCTCTTCTTTCCGACCTTCGAGATCGATAGGAATGATTTCAGATCAGTCGAAGGGGATTGCGAGAGTCGATTCGAAGAAGAGGAAGGATTCGACTTGGATCGTGACTTGAAATTTGCGCGTTCTTGTGCTCGCTGTTGGGCGTACGATTTGGAGTCGAGGATTTCGAGATCACTATCTGAGGAGGAGGAGATCTCGATGACTTCCTTTGAGGTGGAAGCCCGAGGGGGTATGGTGAGAGAGAGAGAGAAGTGACTCGCTCTCGAGTTCGAGAGGAGCTGTCGGAGAGGGTAGATCTGGAGAGTGTAGCGCTGTAGAAGTCTGTAGTGTGTCTGGAGTAGTGTGGTGTGGTGAGGAGGGGGGAGAGGGGAGGGGAAAGGAGGGGAACTTCGGAGAGCGAAAAACTGAAGCGCAGCATTTCGGTTTGAGAGGTGCGTGCGCTTCTTCTTTTCCTCAGCTGACCTCTCATTCTCTCATCTCGACTCTCCTCCACTGCATACATTCTTCTCCCAACGGGGAGCTGCTCGAGGCATCAGAGAGGTAGCACCAAGGATTGCTCGAGGGAGATCTCCCATGAAAACGCTGAATTGAGAAGAAAGCATTCGGTTCCTCTTCAGGAGAGTCGAGAGAACAGAGCTCAGCGCGGACTCCGCGCTCTGATGTGAAAGTCACGAGACTTCTCGACCGAAGAAGAGAAGAAGATTTGCGTTCAGCTTTAGTCTTTCCTCGAGTTTCAGGCCTTCCCTGACGATACACTGGCCTTGCGATGAGGTGTGGCTTTTCGCGAGGTGCAGTTCTACGCGAAGCGAGCTCGAGAGATACAGCTGCGCGAAGCTTCGATAGTCAGGCGAAGAAAAAGCTAGTCTAAAGTTAGTCGCGACCATCTTTGGGCAAAGTTTGCTTCAGCTCGTAGTGACGACGAGGTCGTCCATACCTTTCGCCTTTTCGAAAGCAAGAGAAAGAGGGAGAGAGAGAAGCGACAGCGTGCTCACTTTGGGAGAAGGGCATTGCTAGTGATTTCGTTCGAGGCGAGCGAAAAGTCACGCAGGAACAAGTAGAATCGGTCCCAGAACTAGCATCCCTCGTCTACTACTGTGACATAAACTTCAGCGACGTCAGGCAAGTAAGTTGGTTAGAGACAGACAGAGGAAACGAACGAGCGAAAGGATTTTCGTTCGAGAAAACCAGAAAGTCGTATTAACGTTCGAGGAGCTGCAGACGATTCCACCGATCGGTTTCAGAGTAGACGGTAGCGATGATCCATAAGGAGAATGGTGCATCGAGAACTGCATCAATGCGGAGCTGAGATCCAAAAAGCGAGAACGAGCGCTCGTTTTGAACGAGAGTTGCAGAGAGCAACATCGCAAAGCAGTATATATATTCTGAGCGCCGGAAACCAGAACGGAAGCTTTCAGTGTGTCTAAAACAAGAAGCCGGGATAGGTTGAGGTCAAGCTGAGCGAAAAGTAGGGTTCTCCTCGTTTCAAGAGACGGAAGTAACAGCTTCGTCCGAGAGAGTAGATCGTAGACATTCGATTGCATGGTTACTGAGTCTACGTCCCGGGATTTGTACGAAGAAGAGGAGGAAGAAGCGCCAAAGCAGCAAGTCGAATGATCGAAGTTCATAGACTGGGCTCGGCTAAGAGCGCCGAGTCGGGATAGCCAATCCATATTCGAGAAAGTTGTATTCCACCTATCGAGTGAGGGCAATGTCGGCAGTGACGGGCAGGAGGGAAAGTCGAAGAGAACGGTAGAGCGAAAGAGATCGGGAACAAGGGGATAGCGAGAGATGCGATTTCGACTTGAGTAGAACCTTTGCGCGTCAGTGATTTACGGTAAGCGGGAGAATCGGGATCGAAAGGCTCACAGCTTTGCCGGAGCGAGCGCAGAAATCGTCTCGTTGACATCTTGTCGAAATTTCTTCGCTCTTTGAGGGATTTACTCGGGGGAAGTCGCAGAGCTGAACCTTTGACGCCATGGAATGTCATCGTTGAAGCGGGACTCAATTTCATCAGACACCAGCTTGTAGAGAGAAGAGAGAGAACATTAACGCACTTTGAACATTGATAAGAAGTAACGAAATCAGGTCCTGACTCATCTCTAGAGGACCGAACTAGTGCTCTGTACGTAGGAAAGCATTCGTCAGTTCGTAAGCCGATAGATCCAAGTCGAGTTTTTGATCAATCAGTGTGGATTATGGGAGCGTTCAGACTTACCAAGGGAGAAGCCGAGCTTGCCATGCATCAGAACCAATCCCAATACATCACGGAGGCCTAGTCCTACATCCTTGCGATTGAGCGGAGGCTGGTAATTCGTGACGAGAGATGAGAAATGTTGAATGATCGCAAAAGGTCTTGCTGCAGCGGCTGAGGGTCGCGGGGAGGAGCTGTTGTTCTCGAGGATGTACTGGAAGTATCGTCTATAGCAGGAGCAGCAAGGATGACTCGAGTCGAAAGTTTGCGGGAGAGAGAGTGTAATTATAATTTCTCGTTATTTTGGCTCACCCCTTGTCCTTACCTGTCAATCTCGATAGATCAAGACGAGCACTACTCGAACGAACTGAGCGGGGGTACGTCAGTGAGCCAAGCGAAAATATACTCGACTGCGAGAAGTGACCGACTTTGGAATTTCCGCGCTCTTTCTCTTCCTCACACCTCCCTTCACTTCCAAACTCAATCATCAACATGCCCTTCACGGCTTCAGACCTGTGCAAAATTTTCTTGGCTATCTTCGTCGTAAGTAGCTCGTCGTCGTTGTCGTCTTCGAACTCGGAAACTTCGAAAACACCCCCCGGTTCCCTCGCTCGCCTCTCCTAAGCCTCTCTCCCAACGCCCATGACGTTCAGTGAACCCTACGGTTCCTCATGATCCCGCTCACACACACTCACGCACCCCCTTTCCTCGCCCAAATACTAATGACGCAACTATTGTTTTTCCTCACAGCCCCCTCTCGGAGTATTCCTCGAGCGTGGATGCAACGCTGATTTCTGGATCAACGTAAGTCTCCCATTCCCTCTCATTATTGACACCGTCGCAAAGCTGACGCTGGGAAGCAAACGACGAGCAGATTCTTCTTACGATCCTCGGTTACATCCCGGGTATCATTCACGCCCTTTACATCATCCTCAGTGAGCTCTCCATTACCTGTTCATACGAGTCACGTACTCCGTCGTCATCGAGCGAACGACTGGACGGAGACGTCCAAATAGTCTCGATCAAAACCCCGAAATGATGCTGACGCTCTTTCCTTACAGAATACTAAACGAGGACAAACACAACGACTCAATGTCACTGAAGATTCGAACGATTTGATTCCCATTTCTCCCCGCCCATTAGCTACTTTTCCACAACACGCTTAATCCCTTACTTTACGCCTCACTGCCCTCAGTACTCAGTTTCTCTCGAATGACTGTAAATGCCCTTGAATACATAACCTACACATCGCCGCCTGGCTAGAAATGCTACCGGGACCGTCAGAGAAATCATCCAGATTCAAGGGCGAACATTCGAAAACCAAAATTGTGAAACCCGTTCCGCGGCAGATCGCTCTCGCAGACGAGACAACGCAACGCACAGTAGGATGGTGATGCAGATATGCTTGATTGCGTGAATAAGTTAAGGGATGCGTGAAGATACAGTAAAAACTACAACAAAAACACGACTCGATGCTATAACAATGCGTCGTCACTCGCCCGTCTACTGACTTGCGACACCCTGTACACGCCATTTGTATCCTCCGGATGTCGACTTGCGAGATACTTCGCATGCGAGAATACTGTGCGAAGATAAAGGTCAGCCATGAAGGCAAAAAACAAAACGAGGAGTATTGCGCTTACTGCTCTCCCGGATCTAGTCCTTCTGTCAACTCGACGAACCTACAGAAGAACTACTTCGTCAGCGTCACGCAACGGCAGAACGAGAGAAGTATCGTCGGAACTGACTCTGCTCCCGCCGGTCCTCTTTCAGGCCAATGCGATTCAACTTCCCACGAGTTCCCCATCACCCTTCCACCGCTCGGCGTTTCCTTCCCTCCCACTTCCTCAATCCAGCAAACCGCCATTCCGGGCGCCTCCATCCGTCTCTTCTTCTTCCCCTCGGCGGTCCCTTCTTCCTCCGCGGTAGGGTTCTCATAAGATGCTTTCCCATTCGTCGTGTAAACGAAAATCCCAACTTTTGTACCTTTGAACGAGAAACGGATTTGAGCACCGGGAGAAGAAGAGGACCAGGCGTGTTTACCGTTCCAGGAGATGAGAGTGAAGAGAGGGGAATGAGAGAGCGGAGTTAAGGGGGAAAGGGGAGTGTTGACGGTGCGACAGAGAGGAGTGATCGGTTTCAAAGGTTCAGGTTTCAGCCACTGCAGAACGAGGGCGGAATCAGCTCGGCGTTTTGTTCGACAGATCGAAAGAGTGAGAGACTCACTTTACTCCAGAGTGCTAACTCCGGTACGGCTCCCATATCTTCCTCGAGAGGCCATAGAGCGAGACTTTCTGGAGACCGTGAAGGGATCGGGGCGAGTTCTAAGCGTTTCGTTTCACAAACTTCTTTGCGGATGTAGAGGGAGAGCATATCGGCTAATGCTGCGTGACCGATGTTCGACATGTGACGCTACAGAGTGGACGATACATCAGAAAACTCGTGAGAGTGAGAGTGAAGAGAGGAGAGATGGGACGCACGTAATCACGATTTCCCCATTGATCGAGTCCGAACAGAACTTCTGCTGGTTCTCGATGCTTGATCAGATGAGGGATCAAGAACCGAATACTACAACGAGAACTCTCTGTGAGTTAGCTCCAAGCACGCAATAGCTAACACGCCGAGAGAACTGACCCAATGACCGGAACATCGAAAAATTCACTCGTGATCAGAGTGCTTACTGCTCCTCTCGCAAGTTCTTCAAACAAGATCGCGATCGCACTGACTCGAATCACTGCTGGTTGTTGAGGAAGCTGCAGTAATCCCCTCATTAACGCATCGTCATCTCGTAAAGTTTCCAATCCTCTACGTTCAAATCGAAAAAACGTGAGTTGAACTCTTACAACGTACTTCCAGGAAGTAGAGGTGAATGAGAACTCACGGGTTGTTATTGATATCTAGTTCTACGATATACAAATCGAGATTCGTAGGAACTACCGCTTCATAACAATACGAAAAGAACCTCGAATCCGTCGCGGAAACGGCTCCGACGTGCATCTTTGCGTTCGGGAACATGGTCAAAAAGTCGTTGTAGAACTTTTCTTGCCATTTCTGTTGTCCTGGTTGAACTGAATGACCTGATCGGGCGTTGCGAAACGAAGTTTCAGCGAAAGAACCTTCTGCTCGGAAGCGATAGTGTGGGAGTGGATGAGCTCACCGGCAGTAACGGATGCTCCCAGGATTCCAATCCCTATTTCTTCCCCTCTCAAAGCTTTCTCGAGTGCTCTTCTAACCCTAACTCCACTCCCTTCATACTGTCTCGACATTCTAACGCTATTCATTCCATACTCGCACAACGCATTCCCCGGCTCATTCACACAAACCTCACACGATCCCGTCGCCGCTACTGGGACCGGTACTGATCCTCCTCCTTCGTGACTTTGTAAATGTGAGGAAGTTGAGAGAATCGAATTCGCTTTATCGAGAGTTGGTCTAGCTTGGTGAGTCCACCAAAGGAAGAACGAGATATGAATCAAAGCGAGGGAGAGCGTAGGTAAGGTGGGTCGGAATCGAGTTCGGCGGAGTGAAGGAGATGTGGAGGAGGAGGAAGAGGAAGAAGTTGAAGGAAGGCCTAGAGGAGTTAAGGTCGTGTGGTGGTTGCTGTCCAGTGATTCATACTGGTGGACCATCCGTTGAACGAGCGAGAGTCGATGAAGTGAGAAGAAAGAGAGTTTCGCAAGAGAGAGCTCTCCGAGCGTGCATGAAACAAAATCTCTCTCTCTCTTGGTCCCGGCGTTTCGCTTCGAACTTTCCCATTTCGTCACATGTCTCGCTGGACCGTGAGCCGAAGAGCACGACTCGGATCCGAGACTTTTCTCGCAAGAGCAAAGTAAGGAGTTTGGAATCCGACGAAGTAACAGGTTCTTCCTTGCGAGAGAGAGAGAAATACAAGAATGTCAAAATGTAGTATGAAACAGACGAGAGAGAAGAGAAGGGCTAGAGATTTGCGAGGGTCGTATGATAGAACAGTTTCCGTTAGTGGTAGATTATGATAAAAGCTGTGTTTTCGCAACGAGAGAACGGAATCAGTTTTCAGTTTTCGTTTCGAAAGAAGCACAGATAAATGATGATCTTACCTCAGTGAAGCTATTCGCAAGGAGAGAGAAAAGCTCGGCCTCAGTCAGTAATCTCGATCGAAGCAGAAGAGTAAGAGCGGGATCGAAACTCACTTTGAAGGGAATAATTTCGAAGGACCTTGATCTCCGACCCTCAATCCCTGCCACCATCCATCCGGCTACCACTCCCACTCACATCAGTTAATCGCCTAAAATCCTCCGAGAGCAAGAAGAGAAAGAGGTGGAGCTTACATCGGTAGCAGTCACAGCGATTACATCCCCTTGAGAGAACGAGAACTCTTCGTTCGAAGCCGCTCGATAATCAAACAACGCGTTTACCTGTTTATCCTCATCCTTCCTCTTATCAGCTTCTCACGTCCACCGAGATAAGAGATGAGAGATGGGAGGGAGGACTAACGTAGAAAATGATAGGTTGACCTTGTTCGGTATACTGCCCTGTCGGAGGAGGTGGAGGGACTGAACCTGCTCGTACTGAAGCAACTGAGGTTGCTCGAACATGTGACTGTTGAGACTGTTGTTGGTAAGGTGATTGTGAGACGACCGAAGCGGTTCCAACTCCTGAGTGAATCGACGGAGTTCTTTGAACAGACGGAGAAGCGGAAGAGACGTATTGCTGCTGGGGAACTATGTTACTTGATGGAGCAGGGACAGGGGTGTAAGGTGAATGATGGGAATGAGAAGGGGTTTGACTCGGGTAAGGGTAAGAAGGATTCGTTTGAGCTTGAGACTGGGAATGAGCGAGAGAAGGAGGTGGATTCGCAGAATAAGCGTGAGGTTGTTGAGAGAAATGTTGAGAGTTACTGGGTGTCGTTGTCGAAGGAGGAGGAGGAGGAACGGAAGAGTAAGGATGTTGGGAGGGAACGTAACCTCCATTTCCGGGAGGAGCTGGCGAAGCAGTTCGAGCGTAAGGAGAGGGTTGAGGAGCTGCAGCAGCGTAAGGATGAGTTTGCGGCGGCTGAGCTTGAGGGTAACCCTGAGGAGGGGGAGGTCCGCCGTAATTCGAAACGGGTCGAGTTCCATAATTCGTCGGTGTCGATTGTTGAACTGGCTGTTGCTGAACAGGTGGGCGATGACCGTATGCACTCGTAGGTCTCGTTTGTTGTTGTTGAGCTTGAGCTTGCATTTGTTGAGCGACTGCCGGACTCCGAGGTCTCAAAGATTCAGGAATGAATGGTTGAGGACTTGGACTTCTTCCTCGAGCTCCTACTCCCGCAAACCCTCCTCCTCCTTCTCCTCCGGGTGAAGTCGGTCTTTGTTGTTGTTGAAAGTTTGGAACCGAGGAAGGAGAAGCGAGAGAATTTCGATTCGGTTGATATTGATTCTGAGAGACGTTCGAACCAGCTCTCGAACCGGGTCTCGAGATTGATTGACCGGCTCTTTCTCCAGGGAACGCTTGACCATAAGGAACCGACATTGATTGAGAGTGAGATTGTGATGGAGGAGGTTGAGAATTCGAATTGGGTTGCATCATCGCGGCTACTGGAGCGGGAGAAGTCGGTCGAGATCTCGAAGGTTGAGGGATGTTTTGACCGAGAGAAGATTGAGGTCGATGATTCGCTGGACGAGAACCCATCGAAGAGAGAGGTCGAGCAGGAGCGGGAGAGTGAGAAGAGACGGAAGTTGGATTCGGGGACATTCGAGAAGACCGTGGAGATGCGACGGGAGCTGGGGTACTTTGCAAGACTTTGAGAGCTTGTAATAGTGGATCATCGTTATCGTCATCTGTCGCTGTCGGTGCTGAGGCGGGGGCTGCCGAAGATGAGAACGCGTGGGGTTTTCTCGGACTCGTCGAAGGGGAAGTAGAGTATTGAGCGGGAGGTTGAGTCGACGCGACGGGAGGTCGGTTCTGGAATGCTGAAGCGTTGATATGACCGGGTCGAGTCGATCCCGGAGTTGGGGAAACTGATCGATTCTCGCCTGTTCCGTGAGATTGTCGAAGAGCGTTTGGGGAAGGAGCGAATCGAGAGGACGAAGAGAGATCGTTCGAAGGAGGAGGTCTTGTCGGTGTTGTTTCCTGAGATGCTGAAGGGGGGATCGATTGAGAAGAAATGGATTCGACTAATAAATTCGAGTTCGAAGGATGTTGAGCTGATCGACTCGCAGGTCTCGAGATCCCTCCTCCTCCTCCCAGGCTCGTCGAGGAAGATCCTCTGTGATGTCCTCCTCCACCACCATCAGCAGCGGGAGATCTCGCTGAATTCGTCGGATTCGAAGCGGACGGAGGAATCGATGATGTCGCGGAAGTGGGTTGTTGGTGTAGTGCTCGAGCGATATCGTTCACTGCACTAGGAGAATGTTTCACTCCGGGGATTCGAGTCGAACTTCGGGAAAATTTCGCAATCTTGTATCCTTGTTTCGGGTGAGGAGTCGTTCGAGCTGCATCGACGAACGGTAGAGGATCTACAAAGTGTGAGGAAGATAGCTTCGATCAGTCTCGAAACGAAAGTCGACTGATTCGAAAGGCACGACTCACCGGGAATACAATTTCCAGTCGCAGACCTCTGAACGAAAATTCGGATATCCAATCTCGGTTCGCACTGCTCTAATGCTGTTCTTGTTCGTTCGGCAGACTAATCTCGAAAGAACTTATCAGTACGAATCCGAGTGGACTATAGAAGCGTCTTAGCTCACCTCGTCCTCTGCCATCGCGATCGTCGATTGAGCGTTTGCCCAATCCCACATTCTCCCCTTGATGAATTCCAACCTCTCTTCTTCTTGATCTTGAACCAGCTATCAATTGATCGAGCGTATCAAGGTCGTCAGCCTCCAGTCGCAGCGAAGTTTGTAAGAGGAGCGATTTGTAACTTACGTCGCAAAAAGTCTTCCAAGCCATATTCCAATTCCTAGAACAAGGTGCGGAATTACTCAGTTCCTTCGACTTTCACGGCGAAGAGCTGAACGTAATCAAAAGGCTTACACTGTAGTCTCTTTCAAAACTCCAACGAAATTCTTGTAATCTCTTTCGTTAACGACGACGGTTTGTTGTACTTTATCCATCTTTAACGTAGCCTATTCGAAATGAAATTTCGACCCGCTGTACTTGAACAAGTTCGGAAAGAGCTAAGAACTTACCTTGTCTAGTTCTCGACCTTGTAAGAGGGAAGCTTGAGCGTGTAACGAATTGATCTGAATCGCATCGTTCTCATACTTTGTTTTCGCCTGAAGAGTGATGAGGGTTAGCTTGACGCATAGTAGATAGAGAGTCGAGAGTGGAAGGAGGAGAGGAGAGGGAAGGGCAACTGACTTTTAAAACGTGTTCCCTCTGATTATTCATATTCTTCCAAGTTTTCTCAATCGCGCTTTGTTGCTGTATGTCGCCGCTCAGTATCACTCAGTCTCTACTCTAGAAACAGTCTCGAGTGAGTGCCGAAGAGGAAGAAGACATACGGTTTTTCTCGCCCCATCTCGTTTCGCGATGAAATCGTTCACCATCGCTTCTTGTTGTTTCAGGAGACTTGCGAGGTCGTGATGAGACTTCGAAGAGGTCTCAAGTTCTTGTTTGAGAGTGATCATCGCTCGTTCCATGTGACTATCGGAGACAGAGGAATATCTCGTGAGTCGCTGGTTTCGCAAGCAAGATAGAGAGAATCGATAGGAGACTCACCCAGTCTCACCGTTCCCGAATGAAGATTTCGATAACTTCCCTAATCGTTTCGAATAATCCTCTTCAAGCGCCGCTCTGTGAGACCGGAGATCCAAAAGAACGAAACCTTTTGAGCTCAAATTCCCACAAATCCTCGTTTCCAGTTTTCCATCGAACTCACCTCTCCTTGAAAACCCCCTTCAAATCCTCCAACACTTT
Organism: Sporobolomyces salmoneus; assembly: GCF_050403485.1. NCBI lineage: Eukaryota > Fungi > Basidiomycota > Microbotryomycetes > Sporidiobolales > Sporidiobolaceae > Sporobolomyces > Sporobolomyces salmoneus. The sequence goes on from NW_027481133.1 coordinate 42,445, forward strand.
CCCTGCACTCTTAACTCTACCCATAACCGTTTCATACCCTTCCTTGCCCCAATCCTTCTCCTCACTATCCTCATCCCTCCCGTCTCTCCTCGATCGTTGTGGAGTAACCCAGAAAGAATTACAGAAATCGTAATCTGCTTCGGAGGGCAAGGTGGAGGGGGGGAGGTAGGCACCTTCGGAACGGGTTGAATGAGTCGAATTGGGGCGAGAGGAGGAGGGACCGCGAGAGGTCGAACGCGGTTGAGCCATCCTCTAACGATATAAGTTGGAGAGCTCGGCTCCTGGGTAGGTGTGAGGTGCAGGAGAAGGGGAGATGGGGAGGGAATGGGTGCGTGCCAAACAATCGAGTTCTCTGTGTCACTAGGGTCGATCGGGTCGTAAGTCGCGGTCGATCCGAGTCTCGTATAGTCTGGAGAGCGTATTCGAATGTAAGAGCTGAAAGTCGACGTGGTGGAGAAGCGAATGGACAACACTTTGCGCAGCTTTCGCTCTCTTCTCCTCTCGACCACTTCCGGATTCGCCTTAAACAAGCTCACTAGAGGACGATACGACTCATCGACAGCGACAGCTAGTCAAAGTCAACGAATACAGCCAACAAGAATTCGGGAGTTTCGTCATCAAACACCGCTTCGACCTCTCCTCTTCCTCCCTGGCTATCAGTGTACCGTAGACAATCATGTTTGGCCGACCAGCAAACCCTTACGATGAAATCATCAGTACGTCTTCCTCTTCCCTCCTTCTCCTCTCTTTCCCTTTCTTTCCCCCCGCCGCCGAACCGAACTCATCTCTACCTCTCTTGACGACGAGTAGATAAAGCGACGCATGAGAAACAAACTGAAATGAATTGGGAATTGGCATTGACCGTATGGGATAAAGTGAACGAGGAGGGTGAAACTGGGTAAACACTTCTCTCTTCCCTCTCTCTCGCTTGCTCCGTCGCTCTCTGTTGCCCTGAAGAGTGAGAGAAAGCTGACGGATAGGGTTGAATGGGGTGCTACAGGGCGAGAAACTCGGTTAATGCGTTGACGAAACGATTAACTCATCGTTCGGCGAATGTTCAGTTATTCTCCCTTACGGTAAGCTCTTTCCACCTTTTGCTGAGTCTTCTTTACTCGTCAGCTGAAGGTGGTTGGTTGCTTGCGACATTGAGCTCGCTGGAGCACTCGTGAATAACTGCGGTCCTTCACTGCACCGAGAGATCTCAGGGAAAGCTTTTACTCAAGCTCTCACTCGACTCATCAACGATCGAGTGCGTCACCTCTCTCCATCCAGTTCAGCTCGAGGGAGAATCGATGGACTGATGGTAGTAGAAGTTGTACGCACAGACTACCCACGAAAGCGTCAAGAAAGAAGCCCTGAAGTCCATCGAAGAATGGGTCAAAGAACACCCAAACAATTCCGATTTCGATCTAATGAATGACACCTACGAAGCGTTGAAACGACAAAGTGAGTGACGGACCATCGATCATTCGGCTAGTCAACGCTGCTAATGCTCGGGTTTCCTTCACGAAAGATCATAAATTCCCTTCTTCAATCGCGAGGGATCCTTCTCCTCCTAGAATCGTAAGCTCTCTCCCTACCGTCAGGTCACTTCCTTCGACTGACTGACCCCTCGAATGACACTGCGTAGAACGACGACGTCCTCCGAAAAGAAGAAGAAGATCTCCAACGAGCACTCGCCGAATCCGCCGCACTCTCGAACCCTCTTCGCGGCTATCAGCCCTCCACTTCCTCTTCTCACACTCCCGCGAACGTGAACGACTCCTCCTCTCCAGCTAAATCTCTCCCCTCCGAACCTGAACCTAAACCAACCCGAGTTCAAGCTCTCTACGATTTCGTCGGACAAACTCCCGAAGAGCTCGAATTCAGAACAGGAGACGTTGTGAGGGTTGTTGAATGTTTGTATGAGGATTGGTGGAAAGGTGAATTGAGGGGTAGGGTAGGGATCTTTCCGAGGAATCATGTCGTGAGTTTTCGCGACCACTTCAGGTCTTTCAAAACACGAGGGAGAGGTCGTGCCGTTCTGACTGACTTGAGATCCGGATGGAGTCACAGCAACCACTACCGGAAGAACCTGAACCACGACAATCTCATTCTCAATCTCAATCTCAAGCTCAATCGCAGTCGTCGCAAGGTCAACAACCGACGGAAGAAGACCTCGAATCTGAAGTATTCGCACAAGTAGCTCTCGTAGATCGTCTATTAGCGTTAATGGCTCAATTGAGGGAACAAGGACAAGATTTTGCTGATAACGATGAATTGACGGTTCGTCGAGTTCCCTTTCTCGTACTCGTTAAGCTCGTGACCGTGGCTGATGAGAACGTGCTTGGGAACCGCGATCAACAGGATCTGTATAATTCTAGTATGAGATTGAGACCTAGAGTGGTTAAATTGATCAGGAAATACGATCAGAAACAAGGTCAGTTCTCAACTCTTCTCTTTCTCCCCTCCACTCGAAACGATAAACTAACTCATGCTCCTTCCTCCTCCTGACCTCAACTCAATTGAACGTTGAATCGACGATACTACAGCCGATTTGCAGAATATGAAACAAAGAGTTGAACAAGCTCGAGGAATTTACGAAGGAATGATGCAACAACGAACTCAGCCTCCTCCTCAATCACTACCTCGTGGGTACACATCCCTCCCACACTCAATCGGGCATGTCTGATCACGAACCTTTGTCAGATGGATACCCTCAATCTCAACCTCAAATGAACGGTTACCACTCTCAAAACCCTCAACAAGGTGTTCCTCCTCCGTCTCATATCCACGGCGATCCTCATCGACAAAGTCTCCCTCCTCAGGCTCAGTCTCAGTCTCAGTATTCAGCTCAACAGCAATCGACTCCAGGAATCGATCCAGCGATTGAGGAACAACAAAGAAGGGAATACGAGCAAAAATGGGCTGAATACGAACGACAAATGGAAGAATACAACCGTCAAATGGCTGCTCATCAACAGGTAGGGAGACTTTTGGAATTATTCTCGCTGAATGAAATGTCACTAACGAATAAGTCCTTGCAAGCGCTTCCTACAGTATTATCAGCAGCAACAAGCCCCTCCTCCCTCTTCCTCTTCTTCCATGACTCCTCACGATCCCTCCTTTGCACACCATCCCTCCCCTTCACCACATCCTTATCCTTCCGATCCCCGTCCCGCTTCCGTAGCTTCTCCCGTTCCTTCCCTCTCTCGCTCTCAAACTTCAACTTCCCATCATTCCCTTCCTCCTCCTACTACTTCATCTCAGGCTCAACCTCAGCCTCAGCCGGTGTGGGACGGACAAGCGTGGGTTTGGCCAGCTCAAGTAGCTTCCGTAGCCCAGGTCGCTCCTCCTCAAGGTCAAAATCTATCTCCAGCTCATTCTCCAGCTATATCGACCCATCAATTCGCAGCCGTACCGCCGCATCACGTAGTGGGAACTGGAGGAGGAGGAGGAGTAGTGAGTCCTTTACCGAATACCGCGATTTATTCTTCCCCTCCCGGAACGGCACAACCTTCCGCGATCGGGAATCTGGCGGATGGAGTAGCGGGAATGGGATTGAGTGGATATGGACCTCCACAGGGACACGGACAAGCGCAGGCAGGAGGAGCGGGAGGAGGGTATTATCAGACTGCACCAGGATCGGCGGGGGGAGGGGAGGATCCGGCGCAGGCACAATGGGCGGGTCGATAGGACAGTGAGGGAAGGGCCGGCCGCTCTTGAGTGAATGCGGGAATTGTGAGGATGGGGAAATGCTGGAAACGAGATGAGGAAGGAGGAGGAGCGTTCGAAGTCTACTTTTCGGACGGATCGCTGGATTCGGTTTTCGTTTTCGGGACGGTAGTTTCTGTCTTTTGATAGTCTCGCACGTATGATCTGTAAGACTCTGTCTATCTCTCGGGTAACCATCGTAGAACGAGGTGCGAGGGACGAACCGAGCGAATTCAACGTTTGCTCTGCTTTTTCAGGGTCTCCTGAGCTTGCGACAAGGGTTGGGGACCGTTCCTTCGGGGACCTTCGGATCTGTGTCAAACTACACGTCGTGGCTCGGACGGATAGCGGCCGACTGTCTCCACAAGAGCTTGCTAAACGATCTCGCTGCGAGAAAGCTTGGGTCGCTTTTCCGGCGTTTCCGACCGCGATCTCTCGTATTCGTCCAGATCTCCTTGTGACCACTCTAGGTCGAGCTAGGGGATAGGTGAACTATCGTGTGACGGGAGAGTGCATGGTGCCAAGTTTGCGAGCGAACAGACTGCGAGATCTTCCGTTTAATGCTCTGTCTGCAGTTCTTCTCACTGGGGTCCTTTCATCGCTCGCCTATGCGTGTTCGCCCGTCGCCGCGAAATCCTTCGGGCCAACAAGGCCAGCCAGCGCTGTGCTTTTGCACAGTGTTTTGTTACAACCGCTTCCTCGCACGCGCCATACTCTGTCTCGCTCGCAGGTCAACGCATCGAAAAGAGCTCCGTGACTCTATGGCTATGGGAGGCACTAGAACGAACAATTCTCGCCGCTGACGCTGGTGTTCTCCCTCCGTCACGCTGCTTGAAAGTCTTGCTTTTCGGGTTTAACTTCGTCGTACGTCTTCGCAAGCAGTTGTACTCGCAGGTGCGCAAGCGAGTTCTCAAGGGAGAGAGCGACGAAGCGTATTCCTTACAACAAAGCTTCCAACAGAAACAAACGAAACCGTCTCTTCATTTCTTCTTCTTCGTTTTCTTTTTCCTCTTCTCGCTCAGTACTTGACTCGGTGTCTTCCCTCCCTCTCCCTCCGCCGCACCTGTCGGAGCTACTCCAATCGTCGCTCCTCTGAGTTCACTCCCTTCAGGTTCCTGTTCAATCCTCTCCCTCATCGTCAAAGCCGCCATCAAATCATTCACCTGTTCCTTCAACTCTTCCATCTCGCTCCTCACTTGATCCGTCTCCCTCTTCCTCTCCTCGACTTCCGATCTCATTGACCCAAGGTTCTGAGAGAGGGATAAAGTGACAGATTTTTCTTGTTCGAGTTCCCTCTCAATACTCTTCCTCATTCTCACCGCGTCTAATCTTTCCTTCTTTCGTTCCTCCATCGTCCTCTTCAACTCCCTCTCTAGTCCCTCTAGTCTCTCCCCCATCTTGCCCAACTCGGATTCTTTCTCCCCTCGAACGATTCTCTCCTCTTTCCTCAACCTCTCATTCTCCTTCCTCTCCCTTTCAAGGGCAGACTCGAGTTCCCCAACACGGACTTCCCATCCCTTCCTCAATTCTTTTTCTCTCCCCAATTCATCCTCGAACCATTCCCTCTGTTGCTCCAAATTACTTTGCAACAACCCCGAGTATTCAATCGCGATTCGTTCGAGTTTATCTTGTTCTTCTTCGGCGGAACGATCGGGACCGCCGTGGGAGTAGGAGGAACCGATTTTGGAGGAAAGATCTTCCGGGTTGTGATGGGACGCGAGAGAGGGGAGTTCGATCAGACGAGAAGTCGAGACGGGGTGGGAGGTGCTGGAGAGGGTCGAGGAGGGGAGTCGGAGGAGTCGGTGAACGTATTCATCGTCTGCAAGGATGGGAGTTGTCAGTTCGAGCTCGGGCTGTGCAGAGAGAGAAAGGGAGAGAGGGAGAGCACGGACCGGTGTAAGACCAGATGCGACCTACACTCACTCAGGCACAATCGAACATCGAGTCGTCAGTGAGAAAGAAGCAGACAGAGAGAGAGCAACAGAGAGGGAGAGCTTACCGGTTTGTAATTCGAGAGAATACCTATTTTTCCGCCCAACTCAAAAACCGCGTCAATCATCACCTCAGGAGAGAGAGAAAGCATGAGGACGTACGAATGACCAGTCTCAGTGTAATGAGAATGCGCATGACCACCCTGATACCTCCCGCACCCAACATTTCCACAAATGATACAAATCCAAAGATTCGACGGTGAAGTACAAACCGTACAATTCGATGCCTCGGTTCCTTCTTCTTCCGTTGTCGAGTTCGTCGAGGAATGAGAGGAGGGTTTGAGGTTCGTAGCTCGACAGACTGGACACCTGCGAAAGAAAAATCGAGAGATTTCCGTTAGATTGCTGAGACGAGATGAGTTTTCGAGGGAAGATAGAGGGGGGGACCGCACCTGGAATCACCCCATCGTAAGAGACAGTTACAATGATATGAATGTTGACATTGAATCTGGACCAATCCAGTCGCTTTCGAATCCAGTCTCTCTAAACAAATCGGACAAGTTGGGATTTCGGTTCCCCTCATCGCTGTTTCCGATGCACTGGGTTTCGTCTTCGAACCAGGTTTCGTAGAAGTAGGAGGGTTGAGTGAGGGAGAAGGAGTTTGAGGGAACGTGAACGGTGGAAGAGAAGTCGGTTTTAGCAGAATCGAAGAGATCGGAACGACGTGACACAATTCTGACTGGAACCGCACTCTTGTTACTTAGCGATCATCTCTCTCGCTGAAGAAACACAGAGAGAGAGAGGGAGAAACTCACATCTTTCGAATCATAATATTTTTTCCCATTAAACTGTCTCCTAAACTCTCTAGCTTTCTCCACTTGCCTAAACTTGATCAATACCAAACTCCTAGCCGGTGTACTATCCCTCAACATTCTTACTTGTTCTATATCCTCTTTCAACCTGATCCCTCCTTCGTTTTCTCCTGATCCTGCGAGGAATTTGAGAATCGCTGCAGCATTCAACACACCGGGGACAGAGATCAATCCGAGGGTTGTACCGTCATCGGATTGTTTGGCGGATTGTTTATCCTCGAGACTGGATTCGTAGGTAGAAGGAATCCCATATTCTCGATATAAATGAATCGAACCCCAATAGAGACTCGTCGTACCGCTACTTGGTTCGGGATCTGACATTTTGATCCAATCTATTTCGAGGGAACCGAATCTGAAATCGAGGATTGGGTTCGAGCCTGACGAAGGAGCGAGAGAGGGAGAGGGAGAAGGAGTGTTCGAGGAAGGAAGAGGTTGTGAAGGAGTCCAGAGTTGAGAGGTCTGAACGGTCGCGAGTGGAGGGGAAGATAGATTGAAGTGTTGAGACCAGATACGATTACTCGTTGATTGAAAAGCAGTACCAGGATCAGTCGAAGGAGAGGAGGTGGTCGAAACTGCCGCTTGGGATAAAGTCGAAGGGTTTTCCGTATCCAATTCCCTCGATTTCGGTAATTCCAACTTCCAAAAGTTCCTCCTCGTGGGAGGTAGAACTAGTTGATCGATAGTTTGTTCGAGACGTGAGTCGAGTGGACGAGGAAGTCGGAACGGAGTTTGAGGTAGGAGTGGGGAGATGAGGGAGGAAGGGCACAATGAAGGATCGTAGAGGGTTATGAGGATTAAATAGGATCGTTCAAGAGGTGTGGTCATCCATGCAGACCTTGACCGAGAGTGCGAGAGACGAAAAGAGATCAAGCGAGCGAGGGTTCCTCCTCTCTTTCTCTTCTCTTCTCCCTCTTCACTCGCCAGATCGATTTCGAACGCGTCATTGGAATTGACCACAGTATATTCGGCGCTCGGGATGAGTGCAGTTCAAGGTTCACCTACTTTCAACCCCACTTCTTCTTCCCCCTCTCATGATCAAACCTCTCCCTCTCCCAACTCTCCCTCTCTAGCGACGACTCCAACTCCAATCACTTCTCCAACAATCTACGTTCACTATGGTGCTCGACACGTCAAAGCCCGGATAGATCATCAAGTACCCCTCGAGGAAATCATTCGAGTTCGTTCCCTTCTCTCTCCCTCCCTTGTCCCTACCTTAGCTGACCCTCTCCTTCGTGTGACTGTAGCAACTTACCGCATCAAGTCAACTCCAAATCACCGAACCCGCCGCCCTCTTCGCCCTTCGCGTGAAAGAAACCGGACAACTCGTAACTTCCTCAAACCTCGATTCGTTACTCTTATCCCATTCCTCTACCGGTACTAAAAACGTTTTCACCTTGTGTTCATCCCCTACTATCGAAGCCGTCGAAACTATCGATAAACTCTCCTCATCCTCTTCCTCTTCTTCGACGAGTGGTGGAGGAGGGGATCAGAAAGGATTGAAATTAGCGACGTTCTCCCTCAAAACTCTGATAAAAGATGAAGATTTCTTGAAAGAGTTCCTTAAACGAGATGGGTTCAATGTACTGGAGGGAGTCGTAGAGAGAACGAACGGGAATACGTTGGCGTATGCTTTGAATGTCGTTAGGGATTTAACGAGGATTCAAGGGTTGGAGATTTGGAGGAAGTTCTCGAGGGGGTTCGGGAGGAGATTAGTGGAGATTGTTGGTCAGTCTTCGGCTCTCTAGATTTGTTCAAGATAGAAGGACCTCGAAGTCTGACGATCTACTTGATTTGTTTGTAGCTACTCAACCGTTGATCAATATTTCAAGACCGGCTACTTCGATCCTCCTCTACCTAGTCCATCAATCCTCCTCCTCCTCTCATGAAACTGGCTTCTCTCTTATTCACCCGCATATCGTTTCCTCATCTCGAAGAACCGACCCAGCAGAGGAGGGAGAAGAATTGTCGAAATTCCTCCCAAACCTAATTTCTCACCTCCCCTCCCCATACTCCGACATCAACGGCACAGAACAATCAGAACTGCGGAAATCGTCGAAATATTCGAATCTAGCAGGAGGTGGAAACGTAACGACGACGAATAGTTTGATCGATACTGAATTCAGTGAATCGAGCTTAGCTCTCCTTGACGGGTTACTGCGAGGGTTCACTGTACTACATCAACGGGACGGATGTGAGGACGAGTCGAAGGGGGAACTGATGGGACTGGAACAGTTTAGGGATGAATTGAGGGGGTTGGGATTGTACAGAATCGTTGCTGTAAGTTCTTTTCTGCGATCTACCTTTTACTCTGCTTCGTCAAGACTAAGCTATAAGTTCGCTCGATTAGTCAATCCTCAACCCTTCTACCACGACTCCAACACCCGAGTCCCCTCTTCTCTCCCTTGCGAATTCTTTCCTCTCAACCTACCAACAATCCCTCCAAACATCTTATTCTATCCCTTTCTCCCCAGAAATCGACTCTTCCTGGCTCGACGAACTCCCGACCGCTTCGAAGCTGGATCCTGAGCAGGAAGCCGAGGAGAAATGGAGGAGAATAGGATGGAAGACCGAGACCCCGGAGCAGGAGGTGAGCGAGTATTGGAGAGAGAATGGAGGAGCTGGAGGGAGGGAAGCGTTGAAGAGCTTGGTGGAATGGGCGAGAGAGACCGACGGTGTGGATGGCGAGACAAGGATAGCGAGAGTGAGTCTCCAATCTCTCTTGGAAACGCTTGAAATTTTGGGGCGATTCCCGAAAGAGGATAGCTCGAGGGGTCTGAGGTACTGACGGTCGTATTTTCGAGTAGGTGATTCGCGAAGAAGTCAATACAAGCTCCGAGAAGCGACTCCCGACCCCTTATGTTTCATTCGAAATTACTCGTCTACTAGCTCGTCGCTTCAACCTCCTCCCATCAGCCTCGAGCTCAAAGACGCAATCCCCAACCGCAACGACGACTGCACTGCTATTCGAGCTTAAGGAACTGCATCGAATTCTCATGGAATTCTGGATCAAGCTATCGAGGGAGATCAACAGCAGCGGCGAAGCAAGAGCTGAAGCCGACTCAGATGGAACGGGAGCGGGAGAATGGGAGAAGATCAAGAGTCTTGTTGAATCTCAATTCGAGTTCAGTGTGGGAACGGCAGAGAACGAAGGAGGAGAGGGATCGAAGGTGAAAACGCTTCAAGAGATCGAAACGTAAGTCCGACAAATTCGTCAGCCGGTCCCATTGACGACTGAACTTTGTTGAACTTGTCGAACTTGCAGTGAGTTCGAGAAGAGTGATTACAAATCGATCAGGTCTCGACAGATTGAAGAGTTCGAGAAACAAGGGGATGAAATCCTTTCCAAGAAACCTATTCAGTTCGTTCCCTCCTTTCCCTTCCTATCTCTTTCTCATCGCTTCTCTCGCTCACGCTCACAAAATACTGAAAACAACCTCTCGTCTCCGGCATTGTCGTGCAGGCGATTAAGGTCCCGAATCTATCGAGAATGTTTCGAATTCCTCAAACAACAACGCATAAACTCTCTCCTCGAAGGCATTTGGGTCACAACAACCACGACCAACGACTCTACTACTGCTCGTTGGAGGTTCTTGAGGTTATCGTTGATGGGTAGCAGTACTAGGAAGAGTTTGAATTGGATTGAAGTGGGGACGAAGGAGGAGAAAGAGGTGGTTGAATTGGAGACGAGGGAGAGAGGTGGGACGGAATGGTTTGCTGGGTTTGGGGGGAGCGGGAAAAGTGAGTAAATCTCGTTTTCGTCATGAGGTGCAGGGAACTGACGAAGGGAGAGAGTGATAGTTGAGCTTTCTTCGATTCAGAAAATTACCACTTCAACTTCTTCCTCCACCTCGTCGAACTCGCAACACTCGGAGCCAGCTCCGTCGTCGGTCACGATACCGAACACTGCGACTCGAACCGGACCCTCGAAACTTCATCGTCGAACTGCCTCTCATCTCGCCGCTTCCCGCACCGGTGCAACATCCTCATTCGTTCCTCCTTCTCCTGCTGCTCAAGCTCAAGCTCGTCCTCCCCGTTCCGAAACATCCGTCGCGTCTACTCCCTCTTACTCGATAACTCTCCACCTCTCTTCTTCCCCTCCCGTGACATTTTCGACCCAGTCCTCTTCGACCCATTCAGAGTTACTCGATTCCCTCTACTTCCTCCTCCAACCTTCCAACCCCGAAATTTCCATTGAAGCTCCCTCGATTCCATCGAAAGAAACGCTTGAGTATGTGACTCAACTCGTCGAGATTGAATTGAAAGTGAAATTATTGGATCTAACGGGGGAAGGGATTGAAATACTTGATTTCGACGACGATTTGGAGGGGCAGGATGGTGGAGGGGTAGAGTATATAGAGGATGATGAAGAGGGAATGAGAAAGGGAGGGATGGGAATGGTGAGGTGTGTACCGAGTGAGGAGGAGAGGTTTTATTATAGAGAATACATTTGAACCGACGAGGAAACGCTGGTCGTTCCTTCTTCGAAAGAGAGGTCTTCTGTCTGTTCTGTTGTAAGTAGTACTTATGTGGTGAAGCTTACTTAGTAGGTGAAAACTTTGGTTGCGAGAGAGCTCAGACCCGACGGTGGAAAGAGAGTCGGAGGTTTTGCCTGTTTTTCTTTCCCGGCTCGATTCCGAAAACACTATGGTAGCCGGGTATAATGAATTAGACGACTGCAGGACACACTCGCTCGAAAAGGTGGACCAAACTTGAACATCGCGGCTTCAGAGAAACGCGTTCAACAAGCCGAAATCAATGAGCGAACGATTCAGACGAACGTTCTTCTTCCCCGTTCATCTCCCCCCACGACTACTCGCGCTCACCACAAGCTCAACGCAAGTCACGAATACAGAAGCATACGACACCTTATCCAGTCAGACAAGGGTCGGAGAGTGTTTTGAATCATGACTTCGACTGCCCCTTCGACTAGTACTCGACAAGCACCCCCTCCTACGTCTGCTCCCACTACGCGATTGAAACGTACCTCTGGATGGTTCTCGTCTGCGAAAGCGAACCTCAAAGCGTCGATTACTCAACCGTCATCTCAATCGGGAGGAGGAGGCGGTGTCCCCTCTCAGTCCTCCTCGAACCCCGCTCCTTCGACAACAGCAGAATCCACAACTACGAAAGTAGGTGGAGGATTAAAGAGGAATGGATCTTTGAGAGCTAGTTTTTCGACTTCTAGACCAGAGAAACCAACTCCTTCAACGAATCCTCCTCCTCCTCCGAAGTTAACGATAAAGACTACTCAGACTCAGACTCAGGCAGTAAAAGAAGAGGATGAGAATTGGGCAAAGTCACCGAATAAGATTATTGGAGCGGTACAGGATGAATGGCCTTTGTATTCGTAAGTTTTTCACTTTTCTCTCCCTTCTCTCCCTTTCTCCCTCTCTCGCCGCGAGAAGTTGGGATTGACGATGAGAGAGCGTAATGTTGTAGATGTCGAGCGCAAGATTATACGATTCTCGAACCAATCGGATTCGGATCCTCTTCTGTCGTTCATCTCGCAAACTTCAAACCCTCTCTTTCCTCTCAATCCTCTTCGGCTCCCTTACGTTGCGCCGTCAAGATTATCGATGTCGACAGGTTGTCTTCAGTAGGGGACATCGATCGATTGAGGAGAGAAACTCAATTAATGGCGTTGAGTAAACACCCGAACGTGTTGAGGGTCAGAGGGGAATGGATCAATGGGAGTCAATTGTTTATCGCGGTTAGGTATATGACTCATGGTTCGTCCCTCTTTCTCTGTTCATCTCTGAAAGGAGTGTGGGGGACTGATGAATTCGCGAGAGTGGATTGATTAGGTAGTTTGTTGGATATTTCGAGATATGCGTTCCCGGATGGGTTTGAGGAATCAGTCATTGCGACGGTGTTACAACAAACTTTGAATGGATTGGTTTATTTGCATTTGAATGGTTGGTTACATAGGGATATCAAAGCTGCGAATCTACTCGTCGATGGTCAGTTTCTCTTTCTCTCTTCCTCACAACTCTCCTTCATCTCAGAACTAATACGTGTGTGATCCGTATAGATGATGGAACCGTCCTCTTAGCCGATTTCGGAGTCTCCTCTTCTCTCTTCCAAGAAACCTCAGCACCAACCACAAACGCAACTTCAACGAAATCTTCTTCTTCCTCTTCTTCTGCTTCCTCTTCGAATGAGAAACAATCTCACGTGAAGGAGGAAATTGAAGATCGAGATTCACCATTTGCGGCGAGAAAGAGTTTCGTTGGAACTCCTTGTTGGATGGCACCGGAAGTCGTTGAGAGAAAGAATTATGATTCCAAAGGTTTGTCTCCCTGCCTTCTTTCTTCGCTCTGTCTCTCCCTGCTTCTCACTCCGGAACAGCCCTCACTGACATGGATGGGTCGAGCGCAGCTGATATCTGGTCCTTCGGAATCACCGCACTCGAACTCGCCTCTGGTCGAGCTCCAAACTCTCTCTACCCTCCAGCAAAAGCACTCAGTAAAACTATCCTAGACGATCCTCCCGAATTGGATAGGGAGGGTGGGAAATATAGGTATAGTAAACAGTTTAAAGAGATGGTGGATTTGTGTTTACAAAAAGATCCAAAGAAAAGGTTTCGTCCTCGCTCTCTCTTTATCAGGGAAGAAGCCTTTCTTCGAAAGACTGATGAAGAGCGTTTGTGACAAACAGACCTACAGCAGAGAAGTTACTACAACATTCATTCTTCAAGTCATCGAAAAAGAAGAGTTATCTAGTTTCAACGATCCTGGAAGATCTCCCTCCTTTACAAGATCGTCAAAGTCGTCGTACGTTCCCCTCTCTTCCTCTCTCTCTTTCTCCCAGCTCCTTCTCTTTCTCCCAACTGACCCTCGTCCGTTTCGTCGATGAACAGGTCGTAAAAACTCCCTTGATCTCGCCTCAACAATCGCTTCATGGGATTTCACCCCCACTCAACCTTCGACCCCTCTATCCGCTCGACGACCCTCTTCCACCTCGACGGCTATGGATCCATTCGCAGGGTTTTCAACGACCAATTCTCCTTACAATACTCTCCCTTCTCGTTCTTTCTCAAACCTCGATTCAACCGGAGCCGGGTCACCAACGCAACAAAGAGAGAGGGATTCGAGATCGTTAGTAGGAGTAGGAGTAGGGTTGGGAGGATATGGGAGGAGAAGGGACGCGAGTAGAGCTAGTCAATCGAGTCTCTCAGGCGGTACGGGAACGGGACATCGAAGAAACATTAGTTTCGATTTCGGAGAGAATGGGACCGGGAATGGGAGTACACCGACGAGTCCGATTGGGATGAATGGGATGGGGAGAAGGAGGGATTTGTCGGTTGCGAGTACGGGGACGAATGGGACGGGGAGCAGTGTACGTTTCAGAGAGGACGAGAAGGATGATGGGAAGGAGAACAGGGAGAATGAGGAGACGCCTGGGCCGGCTGAGGATCGGGAGGAGAAAGCGAACGAGAAGGAGAAGTGAAAGAGTCCTCGAGAAACGAGTTTGTATAGTTTTTACTTTTCTTCGATTCCTGCTTTACTTCGCCCCCTCTCTCTGTCTCTCTTTGAAGATGCGCTTGTGTTTGCTGTTGTCGTGCTTTACCTCTGTCCCTATTCCTTGCTGTTCAAGGTCCAACGCAACTTGTCTATAACTTTGCTCAAAGCTCGAGTCTCTCGTTTCTCGCAATCTCGTGAGAGTTACCCTACACAAGCGAACGAGATCTTCATTACCACTTCTAGCCTTTCTTCTCCCTCGCCTCCCTCAATATCCTCCCAACCTCTTCCCTAAACCCCTCAACCTCTTTCCTCTCCTCCGGCAAACTCTCCATCAATCTCCGTCCTCCTCCATCCCTGCCACCAAACCCTCCTCTTCCTGCTCCGCGGCCTCTCCCTCTCCCACGATAATTCGGACTCGGTCTATCCCGTTCTTCCTCCCGCGTGATCAAACCCGTTTCGAATTTCCGTCCCGGATCAGGTCTGTACTCTTTCGGTAGTGCTTCGAGTGGTAAGCCTAAGAGAAGACGAAGGGATGGTTCTCTCGCATGACGAGGGATTGAGGAGAGACGAGTTAGGGTCGAACGGAGTGAGGGGGAGGAGAGGAGGGAACGAAGGGAAGGGGAAGTCGCTGAATTTCATTTGAACGAGAGCGTTAGTGAACTGGGAGGAGATGGGAGATGGGAGGAGAGAGAGGGAAAGGAGGGATTAAGTACCGATAGCTTCGAATTCGAATGGACGTAGAGGTTTCACGTCGTCTCGTTGGAGTGGGTCTTCGTATAATAATGGATTTGGTTCAGCTGGCCAATGTAAATCTTTCAACCTCTTTGTCGGTCGATCATCTAGATCATCTTTCTCGTCATCTGTTCACTAGACCTCAACATCAGCTCGAGAGGGGGAGAGAGCGCTGAGAGAGAGGGGAAGAGCGAACTTGTGGAAGAAGAAGTGAGTAAAGGTAGAGGAGGTGGAACGTAGGTTGATTCGGATCTACAGTCTTTCTCTTTATGGTGTTTGAAACATACTACTGAGCAACTACTCACACGATCAGAGGGAGAGGGAGAGAGGGAAGAGAGGGTCAGCACAGCCTTGATCAAAAAAGAGCAAGAGAGAGGGAGGGGACGCACTAGTCAATGTGGTCGATGGGACAACGATATTTGCCAGCATCCTTCTTGTGACAGACTTTGCAGGGCGGGAGTTTCGAGGGTGCCATCGAGTTGAGTATGGAAAAGAGAGCAAGTTGAGAGAAGTTCGCGACGTCGTCGAAGCTTGAACGTTGCAATGCTCAGGGTACGGTAGAAGCGTTACGCCGAGGAGCTTGCTGAAAAGCGCGCTTGAACTGCGCTCGAACAACAGTGAACAGAAGCACTGGTTGAAAACTGAAAATCGTTTCTCTTGCGAAGCTCGCAGCCGTCCGTCGCGTCTCCCTTTCTCATACAGCTCATTCAAAGGACAAATCACTGATGTAGTATTACTAGAAGTCGGTAGGAAGAAAGTTTCTCGTCTTATTTAAGAGTACATGTTATCGTTTCCGCCCGAGTTTCCTCCCGAGTTTCCACCTCTTCCTGCTCCTCCCGCACCACCCATCATACTTCCAAAGCTCTCCGCCATTCTCCTCATCTCTGGATCATTCATCAACGCACCAATATCCGGCATTCCTCCTCCATTTCCTCCTCCTCCTCCGGACATTCCTTCCATCATTTGTCTCATCATTGGGTTATTCATCATCCTTTCGAGTCCTCCATTCGCCATCATTTGTTGAGCCATTCCCATCAACGCAGGGTTATTCATCATGTCCGCCATTGAAGGCATTCCTCCTCCACCAGCTCCTCCTCCTCCCATTAATCCCGCTAATCCAGCTAGTGGGTTACCTCCAGCACCTCCAGTCGGGGGAGTTCCCCTCGCGAGTGAGTCCGAAGAAGTGGAGGAGGAAGGGGCACGAGATCGAGCGGTAGCTAAACTAGATTTCATCGTTTGATTCGTCGGGTCCAACTCCAAACCTTTCTCGTAAGCTTCGACAGCTTCTCCGTATTCTTTGTTCGAGAACAAGGCGTGTCCTAGACGGGAATAGGCTTTCGAGAAGGAAGGATCGATTTCGAGGGCTTTGCGAGCGTCGGAAATTGAGGAGGTGAAATCAGAGATTTGAGAGTATGCCGCCGCGCTACAGGGTCACAGCCAACTCGAATTTGTCAGCTCCTGCAGGAGAGAGAGAAGGGAGAGGAGGAGAAGGAGGAGATGGACGAACCGGTTAGACCAGTAAACTGCGTTTGAAGAATCTTTCTCAATCGCTTCGCTGTACGCTTCAATCGCTCCTTGGTAATCTTTCTGCGCCATCAATTGGTTTCCCTTTGATTTCGCTTGTTCGGCAGCGGCTTTATCTTCAGGAGAGACTCCTTTCGGTGCCGATGACGAAGCTTCTTGAGATTGAGCCTGCACGTAATCCAGACTCGTCAGAGCTATCGTCGGATAGTCAGAGGAGCATGAACACGTACGGAAGAAGCATGTTGATCGAGTAAAGACGAGAGAGTTTGAGGACTGATCGAATAAGCTCTTTGATCCTCTTGCTTGTCCAAATCTACTCCGAACGCCTCTGCGATACACTGACCTGTAATCCTCGAATCATCATCGATCAGTGACCCTACTCCAGGACGAGACTGATGGGAGGTGAGATGAGAGGGACTGACTCGCAACTTCAATCCCTTCTTGATCATCTTGTTTGAGAGAGGGGAGAGAATCCTTGAGGAATTGAAGGATTTGGAACGCTGTACGTTTCGAAGAGATCGCGGACATTGTTCGAGGAAAAGTGGCGGAAGAGAGAGAGAGAGGAAAGGAACGTGAAAGAATCGGATCGAAACACGTGTTCGCAATGTTCTGGAGAGAGAATAGAGTAGACAATGCAGCAACATGAGTATAAGAGAACGAGAGAGAACGACTAAGCGCAAGAAAAACCAAAACGGAAATAGTGGACTGAAATAAACGAAATACGAAAAACGAGACGGGTTGCGAGAGACCTCACTCAGCTCAACGAGACCTATTGAACAGAGTAGCGCGTTCTAGTGACAACGATTTCTGTAGACAGGCAGGACGTAGAGTGAGCGGGCGATCCAAGAGCGAAGACAGAGAGACGGGAGCTTACGAGGAATTTTTGTAAATCTCCTTTTCGAACCTCAACGATACTCGCATCGAAGTACTTTGATTGAGCCTTCGCTTTCGATTGTTCTGCTGCGTTATCGAACGCTTGTCCGAAAATACTGCGAGCGAAACGGGCGTCAGTTCAGTTTCCTGTCTTCGAATCGAAGCTGAAGAGACCGTCGAACTCACTTTCTCTGTACATGGTCCATATCGTCTCCACCCATAACACCAATCACGAGATATTTATCACTCTTCTCATTGAGTGCCGCAACAACGACGGGGAGGTTCTTCATTCGAGCAGCTTGTTCCGAAGCGATTCGAACTTCGTCGACTAACCAATTCGCGAGTCGATGTAAAGTTCCCGGATGTTGGAATACGTCCAAATCGGGACCGGTGTGGAGGACGGCGAGTCGGTAGCCAGTGAGTGTTTTGATCACTTGCTTGTTGTTGCGATCGAGGAGAATCATTCCGGTTGAAACGATTGAAGTGTTGAGTGCCATCGAGAGTTCGAGCGCATCTCGCAACAGTCGAGTACTGGAAGACGAGTGTCAGTCGGAGAAAAGACACGGAAGAAAAGGAGAGAGAAGTGACTGACTCTGTCGGTTCGAGCGCATCCCAAGCTAACCAAAAATTCTTTTTCCTCCAGTCCCTCTCCTTCTCTTCCCTTCTCTCCCTCTTCTGTTTCTCTGTCATTCCCTCTTCCTCTTCCTCCTCTGTTCTCCCTCTCCCTTCCTCCCCCGGTCGTCGATTCTCCTTCCCTTCATCTTCTCTCCCCAATCTCGATCTCGGTTCCCAAACCTCCCTCCCATTGTTCTGAGTAGCCGCATCATGTTGACCCACCATCCCACCTCTATTCTTCGCATACAATGCCGCCAACGCCCCCTTTCTCGTTCTAACCTGTTCGAAATTCAATCGAACCCCAGTTCCAGCTTCAAGGATCGAAGAGATGACATCGACGTAATCCGCCGCCGAGAAATCCGTCTTGAATCCATCTTTACGAATGAAGGATGGGTACGCGAGATCGTAGAGAGAGTGGGCAGGGGTTTGTTCTTGCATTTTCGAGGCGAGGGTTTGTTTAGATTCCATCGACATGTTGATGTAATCTTCCGAGATTTCTGCCAGTGACAGACTTTACTCTCCCTCATCGATTTGTCAGCTCAAGCCCTTCAGAAGAGAGACAGAGAGAGAGAGGGAGAGAGGAAGGGAAGGCTTACCCGATTTTAGCCAACAAAGCCGTCAAATTCCCGTTCCCTCGATCCGACCACAACGCGAATTTCCCTCCGATATAACTCGAATTGATCATCGCATCCCATAGGGTCCAATGTCGAAACAAACAGAACCTCCATTCCATATTCGGTCGAATCGAACGATCCCTCGCTGAAGTAGCTGGGAAACTCGTCGAGACGTCCCCCGTTGAGATCGCGTTCGGGGAGAAGAGGGCGGCTTGATCGGTGTAGGCTCGGACGACGGCGTGATAGTCGGAATGTTCGATTATTGAGGACATGAATTGATGAGTTAAACCGAGAATCGCGAACCTGGGACGAAGAATCGAGTTGAGTGAGACGCAATCAACGAGGGAGAGAGGAGAGAGATTCACCATAAGGCATCTGGATCTGATCGTCCCTTTGCTTCAGCGAGAACGTACATCATTCCAGCGACGCTCTGTGAAAACTCAGTTCCCCGTTGTTCGTACTTCGCTAGTGTTTCTCGATGTTTATGTCGCTGTTTACTCGTCAAACCACTCGGCTGTCAAGCGCAAAAGTCAGTGATCGCTCGAGAGGAGATCTCCGGAGAGGGTCGAAGCTCACAGAGTTTGTTCTCCGTCGTTTCCTTCTCGAACCTCCTTGTGTCGACTCTTCTCCATCATCGTCTTCAGTATCTGATGGTGGCTCTTCTTCTTCCGAATCGTCTGAATCGGAATCAGGTTCGAACTGTCGCACGAACGAAAATCGTCAGCTTCGTTGGAACCGCCTAAGTGAGACAGTCGCGACGCACTTCCAATGCCCTCCAAGCCTCCAATTCTCTCGTATACGCTTCATCTTCCTCCTGTCTCGGCCTCACCTCGTTCCAAACGACGACACTGAACTCATCCTGCATCCTCCATTTCCCATTCTGCTGTCCTCTTCCACCTCCAGCCAACCTCCTCTTCTCATGCTGAAAGTACGTCTCCGTTTGCGGAGCGTGTTCGAACAAGTTTCGAAGGTTGATCGGTCGATGTGCGTCGATAACGTGAATCATGCATTCTGGAGAGAATTGCAAGCTCGTCGACTCTTCTTCCTCGTCGTCGTGCAAGCCGTCGTCGGTGAGCGGGGCGAAGAGTGCGTAGAGGTCGGCGGAGGCTCCGAAACCAATCATGATCAAGTTACGAACCTGTTTCCGTCGCGAATCTTTGTTCAGTTTTCGAATCAAACTCATTCCAGCTCACTCGCTCGCTGCGTTCGAAATCGATTTTGACTCACATCTCCATCTGGTAATTCTCTCAGTTTCCTCGCTTCGACGTCCAACTCCGCCCAACTCCCGACTGGAATCGTTAAATGTTGAACATCGTCGGTCTTCAACAAACTCGACAACAACCTCGCGGCACACAAAGCGTCGACTTCCGGTGCGACGAGTAGGTAGGTACTACATGAGTTGTGACCTCGAGTTCGATCCAAGATGAGGTCGTAGGCGGATGGGTAGAGGTAAGATGGAATGAACATTGAGAGAGAGTCGACTCAGGTCGTTCTGAGGGAGTTTTGAGACGTGTTCAGGGCGTCGAAAGGATTGAAAGAGCTCCCACTCGCTCTTGGATAGTCGGTAAGTCGGTTGTAAGTTGAGTTGGTGAAACGCGACGAAGATTTCGAGACGCGTACGAGAGCGAGGGGAGGAGAGTGATTCAGGGGAGGCTTTTCAACGGAGAGCTGCTGGAAAACTTCAAGAAGCGAAAAATCTCAGCTGTCTCCTCTTCTCTCCTCCCTCTATCAACTTTTCTCGTAAGTCTCCTACTCAACATCCGCGCAAGTGCGTGTGTGTGTGGTAGAAGCTATCCGCAACCTGATGACAACTGATTCTAGATGACGAGTCTGAGCTGGGAGGATGGCGGTTCCCCTAAGAAGGAATCCCTCCCAGTGTCGTGCTAGACACCCTCTAGGCTACCTAATTTTTACTGCTGAACTACCTATGATAGCTCTCTACCACACACACATACACTAGCAACCGACCGAGTTTGAAGGAATTGAAGATTGACCTATTCTCTCTCTTCTCAAACTCGATAGATGCCAGCTCCTCAAACGAATTTCCTTGCCAACACCGACAAATCAGGTTACGATCCAGCGACCCTTTCCGACGACGACGAAGACGACAAGTACAGTCAATCGAGTCGATCGACTTGGGCTTCTTCGAGTGATGCGACGATTTTAGGATTCGCAGATGGTTTCTTGGGTCAAGGGGAGCAGGAAGCATTGGACTGGAGGGTGAGCCGAATTGGCGGTTTGCCTGTACGTCAAACTTGTCGTCGTAGTTCTTCCCCTTTGGTAGCAATGAAAAATAATCAAAACCTTCTTTCGAATCTCTCTTGCCTCCGTTCCTCTCGCGCGACTAGTCTTTCCCTCTCGCACACGCTCCTGAGCAAGCATCGTCGACGACATGTCACTCATGTCAGAACTCAATGCCTCTCCTGACCCAAATCTACTGCCCTCTCGAATCTTCCTCGCTCGAACGAGTCGTCTATGTCTTCGCATGTCCTCGAACGGCCTGTCGAAAGAAGGATGGAAGTATCAGAGCGTTCAGGGCGAATCAAATCTGGAAGGAATCGCCAGAAGAGAAAGCGAGGATCGAGGAAGAGAAGAAAGAGAATCAACCGAAACCTGTCGCGGTCGATTTAGGGGGATTGGTCTTCGGTGGTGCGAGCACTCCTGCTCCATCTTCGGTGTCGTCGAATCCGTTTGCGGCCACATCGAACCCGTTTGCAGCGAAGCCGTCGGCACACCCTTTCGCTCCCACTTCTTCCTCTTCGAATCCCTTCGCACCTACTCCTCCGCCAGCACCCGTTCAAGCGGCCGCCCCTCCTCCTCTAGTCGAAGAGGTAGAGACGTTGTCGACAGGAGATGTCAGCTCGACATGGACCTCCGGCCCTTCTTACCCCTCTCAATACATTACAACTTCCTACGAACCCTCTTCTCCCAAGATCTCCTCGAAATCTCTACCTCCTCTATCCTCCCTGACGATTTCTGACAACGTTCAAGCTCAAGAAGACGAAGAGGATCGATACGATACCCGCAAAGAAGGGAAAGGATCTGGAGGGCGAACGAAGAAAGGGTCTGGAGGTGGGAAAGGAAGAGCCGATGGATCGGGAGGTAAATCAGGCGGAGCGGGATCAGGAGGATCGACCTCAGGACCTGGGGAAGGGTACGAGGTACAGAGGGTCAAGGGTGTCGATCAGGTTTTCTTGAGGTTCCAAGAGAGGGTTTCGAGGGAAGGAAGTCAGGTCGTTCGGTGAGCTTGCACTCTCCCTTCGCTGCGCATTACTATCAGACTGCTGCTGACATGTCCTCGCACGATCGATCTGAAGCTACGATCACAATTCGCAACCTCTCGCATTCTCCGCCTCTTCCTCAGCCTACAAAACTCTCTACCCTTCCTCCTCCTCTCACGATGAGCTCGGCGCCTTCAAACCCTCCCGACTACCGACCTGTCGATCCTGTCAACAATGCTCAGTGTTCGAATATCAATTAATGCCAAACTTGATCTCGGTTTTGAATCGAACAGAAGGCTTGAACGGGACTTCAGCTTACGGCGACACCGGGAAGAAGGGAGAGAAAGAAGAAGGATTGGATTGGGCTACCGTGTGGGTGTTCACTTGTGGTGCAGAATGCGTTGATTCGAGGGGGAATAGGGAAAAGGAGAGCTGGAAGGAGGAGAGAGTCATGGTCGAATGGGAGGAATAGATATGAGCGAGTCCTGGATTGAATGTTGTTGTCATCACGAGCTCTCTGGTACCGTCTTTGGAACGAACCCCGAGAGCGAGCGAGGGTTGCGAAAAGCTCGAGCGACAAAACGAATTTGCTGTTTTTCCGGTGTAATTTTCCTCGGCTTCGAGGTGTCTCATAGGCCACACAACGTCGTATCAGCGCCTAGAACTCTCGGTCCGGAGTATGGAGAAAATCGCTCTTCGAAGAGGCCTCTTGTTTTTCTCTCACTCTCTCTCTCCCTTCATCCCGACTATGGCTACACGGCCCTCACGAACGACACGAAGCTCTGCAGCCGCCTCAAGCAGCGGTCCCGTCACGCGTACGACTCGAGCGTCCTCGACAATCAATTCTGAATCTAACTCAACAAATCGGCTTCCGACCCGAACCACACGTTCTAGTCGCGCAGGCACTCCCGCAACCGACTCGAACCCACCTTCTCGACCTGTTTCCCGCGCGTCTGCGAATCCAGCGAGACCGAGTGCGGCGAAACCGTTATGGAGTTCATCTCGAAACAACATTCCCCCTAACTCCCCTCCTTCGACCTCTACCGCTGGTCCGACTGTCGCGAATGGGAAAAGAACTTCGTTGGCAGTACCGAAAGCGAGAAATGGACCTGGTGGACTGTTAAGGAAAATGACGAGTCGAGATTCGATTCGACCGACAGCGACTCCGACTCCTCAGACACCTGCGAGGTCTTCGATTCCAGTACCGAATACTCCGGCGTACAGGGAGAGTATCATTGCGGCGTATGAAGGTCCGAGGGAGCCGATGAAAGTGAGCAAAGTCCTCTCTCTATTTCCGGTTCTCGCTAATTCTTCTCTTCGCTTCAGGCTTATCTGAGGATTCGACCGCCTCCTGTCGGAGCATCAACAGAGAGCTATATGCAAATCATTGGTGACAGTCAAGTCTTGATGGTTCCTCCTTCAGTAAGTTCCGAATGAAGTTTCCGCTCAGAAACGAAAACTGACCTTTTCTCGCAGGATCATCGACTCAACCCATCGTCTTCTTCTTCTTCCCTCTTCTCGAACGCGCTCCTACGAACATCAAACTTGAACTTGAACCCTTCATCTCACCCTTCGGGAACTCCCGACGATCTCCTCACTCTTCCTCAAGGTCCCGATCCTTCGACTTTCGGTACCTACTACAAATTCACCTCTGTCTTTCCCTCCTCCTCCTCCTCTTCTCCCACTTCTCCGAGCTTCCCTCCTCTCTCCGAAGGCGCTAGTTCACAGTCAGATTTCTTCCGTTCGACAACCCTTCCCCTCGTCGAAGATTTCTTGCAGAATGGAGAGAACTGTCTATTGTTTGCGTATGGACCTTCGGGTAGTGGCAAGACATATACGGTACAAGGTGGAACGGGTGATGATGCGGGATTGTTGCCGAGAGTGATGGATGTCGTTTGGAGGACCTTGAAGGGAAAAGAACCCAAAGTGAGCTCCGTTCTCTCCATCAACCGTATATCAGCCGCTGATGTTTGGGATGGTCACGATAGGATGAGAATCCTGCCGCGAGACAAGTGCAAGGAGGTCCAGGATCTTCGACACCTCCGAATGGCGGAAGGAAACCAGGCGCACGAGGTCTGGGAGTGAAAGAGAGTTTACCTCTGAATCACCTACCTGATAGTGAGTTGTTGGTTCTTTCTTAACAACGGAAGGTAGTTGTTGAACGATCCCACGTCACACAGTTGTAAACGTGGATGAAAACTACGAGTACTCGATTTGGGTTTCCTGTGAGTCTACCTTCTAACCTCCCGAATGGTCGACAAACACTAAGTATACGATTGACGTAGATTCCGAGATCTACAACGAAAAGATCTACGATCTCCTCGAGTCTCCTATTCCCGGACCCGCTCCTTCGACTTCCTCGATCTCTTCGACCGCCGCCTCGGGAGGAGGAATGTTTTCGGGATTCTCGCAAGGCGCGAAGAACCTGTTCAAGTTCCCGACGGTCAAACGTAGTGCTTTGAGCTTGAAGGCAGACAAACCGACTCCCGGTTCATCGACGATGGGTCAAACTTTCAAAGTCGTCGCGGGAATGAAAGAGATCAGAGTTCATAGCGCCGAGGTTCGTGAAAGGCTTGCTCCTCATCAGACGCCATCCGGACTGATGTATGGTGGTTTTTTCCGGACAGGAAGCGCAATCGGTTCTCTCTCGAGGTCAAGCGAATCGACGAGTTTTCTCGACTCTCGCAAACCGCGTCTCTTCTCGTTCCCATTCGATCTTTACGATCAAGGTTCATCGTACTCCTCGAGATCCCGGCTCTGGATTACCGGAACGAACGAGTAAATTCAGCATCGTCGACTTAGCGGGATCTGAACGAGTCGTCAACACTCAAACGACCGGAGAACGGTTGAAGGAAGCAGGAAACATCAATAAGAGTCTGATGGTATTGGGACAATGTATGGAAGTGTTGAGAAAGAACCAGGAACGAGAAAAGGGGAGAAAGGTGAGCGATTTCGCTTTCGAGCTGTGTCTAACCTGTACTGACGAAGGCGTGAACGCATAGCCCGCTATTGTCCCTTTCCGACACAGCAAGCTTACGGAGATGTTCCAATCTTTCTTCGTCGGGGACGGCAAAGCTGTAAGTCTTCGTTGGCAGCTTTCGATTTGCTCTCACTCACAATTTGCGGGACGAACGCAGGTAATGATTGTCAACGTCAACCCTTACGAGACTGGATACGACGAAAACACTCACGTCATGAAGTTCTCGGCCGTCGCGAAAGGAGTCATGACCGTCAAGAAAGACCTCACTCATCTTGTCGTGCCGAATCTCTCGCGACCTTCCATCATCGAGGAGGAAACTCAAAAGAAGAAGAGTGAACCGAGAGTCGTAAGGGTATCTTTGGCGGAAGGCGCTGAAGAAGAGGAAGTGATCTATGAAGGTGCGCCATTTTACTTCGGCGCTTAGTCGGCCAGAACTGACTACGTCGATTGGACGGCACGCTCAGAAGAAGACGTCGAAGAAGATGACGATGCGGAAGAAGACGAGTTTGTGAATGCTCTACTCGACGAATTGAGCACTCTTCGAACTGCCGTGAGTCTCTTCTTGTCTCCTACATCTTTGGGCTCGACAGCTAATCCTTACGATGCGCAGTTGTACGAATCTCAAATGGCTACTCTGCTCGCTGAATCGACTGCTCGTGCTCGGACTGTTCGAGAGTACGAACTGAAAATGCTCGAGATGGAACGCAAATATCAAGATCGAATTCGAGAGGAGGTGAGCGCAACCTCTGTCTACCTTCAGGCGAAGAGCTGAGTGCTGACGCCGAGTATCGTAGGCAATCGAATCCGAGATGAGAATGAACGCGAAACTCGACATTCTGACTCGTTTACAAGCTGCGAAAACTCCTCGACGTGGAGTTTCTGCTTCCCTCAGTCCTTCCTCGGAACTGACTCTTTCACCAAGCTACGACGACTCGGATGAGGATGAAGAAACGGAACGGGAAGATACGAGGAACGGAGAGGACGAGGAAGAAGAGACGGAGGGAGATTCGGGCGAAGTCGAGAAAATGTTGCTTGCAGATCATAGGGATCAAGGCAGAGTGAGCACTCGATATCTCTTTCGTTCGGAATGAACTCATGCTGAATGTCCGCTGCTATCGAGCAGGATTCGATGTCACCCCTCGCGGCTCGTGTCAACGTCAACGTCAAGATCACTTCACCCGAGCCATTGGCGCATTCTGAAGTCGACTCTCTCGACATGTCTCGCGAGGAAGAAGGAGAAGAGGAAGGATCAGAAGAGGAGGAAGATGTTTCTCGTGATTCGATTGACAGCGAAGCTCAATCCGAAGAGGTCAACACGACAGCCGAAATGTTAGGGTCAGAGACAATCAACACTGAAACCGACGTCAGTGTCGAGGAAGGAACGGTGGGACAGCTCAGTTGGGTCACGAAAGACGGCGAAGAAAATCTAAGCCAGAGTTTCGCTGACACCACCACGGCTACGGAGGAGGAAGAGGGAGATTCTGATGAAGATGAAGACGACGCGGACGATGACGACGAGGAAGATTACGACGGGGATGAAGCACCTGAAGCGGACGAGGACGAACAATCTCCCATCCGCTTGACAACTCAATCGGTTCTGCAAACCCCGACTCCGCACGAGAAGGAGAAGGAGAACGTTGTACCGACAAAGATGGAGGACGGTCCTTCTCGAGAAGCCGACGAGTTCGACTACAACGAAGACAAGAGTCTGATCATCTCGAGCAGCAAATCTGGAAAGAAGAAACGGTGAGTCGATGTCTCCCTTAGGCGCTGATTGCACGATGCCGAGGCTTATCGGAACATCAATCCACAGTCACCTCGGAGCTAAGCGTACCTTTGACGCGGAAGCTATCGAAGGCGCAGCTGAAACTCCGGTCACTCCTTTGCGAAAACCGATTTCTTCTTCTTCCTCTCGCTCTATCTTCTAGTTTCCTCCCACGCCTGCCCTTCGTATTTTCATATATTTATCTGTTTGACTACACTTTGCTTTCGATCGAACTCTGTTCAAAGAACGTTTCTTCGTGCGAAAGTTCAGTCATCTTCTTGCGCTTCCTACGCTCACCTCGCGTTCTCCCTCACCTCCGCGATCGACCGCCTCAAGCTTGTACATAAGAAGACACGCTTCCAAGCCTCTGCACGCGAAAAGGAGGACCGCATCGTTGACAAAGTTCATCTCTTTCTTCTCATCTCTCGACCTAACGGGGACAAGGCGCGCTCGGTGGAGGAGCCATGAGTAAAGGTGATTACGTAGAGGCTTATGACCCAAGGCGGTCAGGCAGGGTTTCCCTTACTTCTATCGGACCTCAACTTCGGAAGTGAGTTGTCCCTCTCTCCCTTCCGCTCGTAGCAAGTCGAGCAGTGAGCTGACCCTGAGGAGCGTTCTGTAGTATATCTGGCTCTCTGCCGTCAGATCTACTGTTTTCAATCTTACTCTCGAAATCGCTCCTCGCTCTCTCCCTCCACATCTCGAGAGATTGGCTTCTCGTGCAAGGTTATCCGACATGGACTCTCAACACGATAGCACTAGGAGTTGGTGGAGCTGGGCTAGCACTGTGGGAGAAATCGTGGGAACCTCCGAGGGGAGCTAAACGGAGAGCGGTGAGTTTTCATTTTCGCTTCTCGATCCCGCCACGCCTTCCCTCTACCAGAGGCTACCATGTGATGACCCGAGCAGGATACTGATGATATTGTTGTCGTGTAGAGCTCTCCAAGTCTACTCTATCCTGTACTCTTCGCATTCGAAGTTCTCTTCGCTCTTTTCGCTATCTATAGACTCAGCGTATTTCGGTCAGTTCTCCTTCAGTCGACTGTTATACGTATCGTGCTGACTTCTTGCTGTCGCAGCTTCATCCTATTAACCTCATTCGCACCTTTGTGGGCTCGAGGACTTCCATTTCTCGCTCGAACAAGTAGCAAAAAAGCTGTCGGAAGCAGCAACGCTCTTCTCACCACTGTCGGCATGGTCGTTATTTCGTACTTCATCGATTCCACCGTTTCAGGTTCGTGGCTCTCGGGACTTTCGACCGAGTGTATGACTGACTTGCTTTTCTTCTCTCCTCCCAGGCGGTGGCATTCCTCGTCGCGGATACCTCTATCTACTCCTTCACTTACTGCTGTGCGGTCAACGAAGCGAGATCTTATCATCACAGTTCGGGGACGAGCAGGTCAAGGCGAAAATGCATGCCAATGGAGTACTCGTCTCTGCCGCAATCGCATTCGGCTTGAATCTCTTGCACGGAGCTTTCGTCAGTAACCATATCCTCAGAGCTTCAGTATCTCTCTCGTAATTGACCATCTTCACCCTCTCGCAGTCCACGACTTCCTCGAAACTCGTCGCACAAACCGATGCGACTTCTCCATTCCGAGCTCCCGAATCTTCCCTCTCCCTAAATCTCCCCTCCGCTGCACTCCTCGGTCTGTCCTTCGTCGTCATCGATCCCCTCCTTGCGAAAACTCTTCTCTCTCATTTCCCTTCATCTCGACTCGTCGGCTCGGGTTGGCCCCTCACCGTCCTCAGTTCAGCCTTCGTCGGATACGTCGGATTCGGACACGGAATCAGTTTTGCAGAGGGCACAGTTGCTATCATCGCTTGGAACGGTTAGCCTTTTCCCTCTACCCGAATTAGCACGAAGAATACTCAATCTTTGCTCTCCTCTCGGCAGGTGTCTCCCACATCTCCTCTACCGATCCTCGATCTTCCTCCGTTGCCGTACCCTCAAGTCTCGCAACCGGCTCGTCCGCACCTCCGACTTTCCTCACTCGAGTCGGCACTTTTTACCGACATTTCCGAGCCACGATCAAGACGATCCTTGCATCTGCCGAATCGAGGAGGATCTATTACTTCTTATGTCTCAACCTGGCGTTCATGTTCGTTCAGATGGCGTACGGGATCTGGACGAATAGTTTGGGATTGATCTCTGATTGTGAGTCGTCCCTCATTTTTACTTCGTCGTCCGTGCGAGTAACCGTGTGAGCGACCTTCACAGCGATTCACATGTTCTTCGATTGTCTCGCGCTCGCGATGGGTCTCTTTGCGAGTGTTATGGCGAATTGGCCTTCGAACGAAGTTTTCACTTATGGGTGAGCTTACTCCCCCTCTCCTCCTTTGCGTCCTACTGACTACAGCTTGTGTATCTACAGATATTCTCGAGTCGAAACCCTATCCGGATTCGCGAATGGTCTCTTCCTCTGCCTCATCTCCATCTTTATCGTCTTTGAAGCGATTCAACGGCTACTCGACCCTCCCGAAATGAACACTGGACAGTTGTTGACCGTGAGCGCGGTTGGACTCGCCGTCAATCTCGTTGGGATGGTAGCTACGGGTCACGGCCATCATGGTCATTCGCACGGAGGAGGAGGAGGAGGCGGAGGTCATTCAGGTCACGGGCATAGTCATGTGAGTCGAGTGATTGCGGCGAACCGAATCCTCTTACTGAAGTTCTACTCGCAGGCTCCCGTACGATCGAACTCGACGCCGTTTTTGACGAATGAGAAAGAAGCAGAGAAACCTCATAATGGACATTCGGTGAGTCTTGCTGGCCCCGATACCACAACTAGTTCGTCAGCCTGACGCTGATGAATTCTGCGCTCTCAGCACAACGGGCACTCGGACTCTCCGGCTTCGACACCTTCAAAACCGGCCCATTCGCACTCTCATTCCCATTCTCAGCCTCATTCTCACTCAACACCGACGAACGGGCATGCACACTCTCACGCTACTAGCGACCACGACGACGAGGAAGATGACGGAGTAGGAGAGGAGCACGTCGCTCCTTCGGGTCACAGTCATAACATGAAAGGAGTTTTCCTTGTGAGTTTCAGCGCTGCGTCAGTTCGTTTCCGCTCTGATACTGACGACCGCGGTTTCCAACAGCATGTCCTGGCTGATACGCTTGGATCTGTCGGAGTCATCATTTCGACTCTTCTGATCAATCGCTACGGATGGACTGGATTCGATCCTTTAGCATCGATCTTCATCGCCGTTCTCATCTTTGCGAGTGTCGTACCGCTCGTCGTCGATTCAGGGAAGCTACTCGTGCTAGATCTAGGAGAAGAGAAAGAAGCGGAAGTGAGAAAAGCCTTGACCGCCGTGAGTTCTCTCCTTGCTGTCTGGCTTCCGACTCCGACACTGATTTGGTTGCTGTCAGGTCCATCGACTCGAGGAAGTCTCGTCTTTCACTCGACCTCGATTCTGGCAAAAAGATCCTTCGTCCGTCGTCGGGTCTATTTGCATCCAACTTTCGCCGTCAGCTTCATCCGTTTTCGACTCTTCTCGAGCACCAGAACATTTCGCAAACATTGAGAAAGTGACAGCGAGGGTACGGAGGACACTGAGAAGTCACATAGGAGGTCTCGACGAACTGACGATACAAGTCGAAGGATCTGGAGGTGGTTCTGGTTGAGCTTCGTTTCTCGCATATTAAGTACAGTAACAGGAGACTATTTTCACACACTAGCTAACCATTAGCGCAGAGAATGAGAGAGCGAGGCTTGCTTGCGAAAAATGACTACAGTACCCTTCGCAAACGAGAGCTTTTTTCCGCTTCCGGACATCTTTCCTCTTCTGTCGCTTCGCTCTGTTTCTTCCTGCAGCTTCTCACTCTTCTTCTCTGTGCTTCTCAACTTCATGTCGACCGACGCAGCGTGAGAGAGAGCGATTCGCGAGAGAGAACATTGATCGTGTAAAGTCGGGAGAGACAGCGGCGACCGAGTTGAGCGTCGACCGAGGTCTGCGTGCGTCGTCCCGCTTGTATAGTATTGTGCTACAGTATTCTATCGCCAATAGCCTTTCAACGCAGAATAACGTGATTAGATCGAGCCGAACCTCTTCGGAACTTGATCATCTCTTTCACTTCTTCACCGTCTCTCACCACCGACACCGACAGAAGCGACAGAAACGACAGGACGAAGCGATTTTAAGTTGTCTCGAGCTTGTTTGTCGTCGATCAGGGTCCATCGCGGAATCGTCGTCAAGCCCCGGGGGGAAACTTGAAAGTGGAAGAGGAAGGCGGGAAGATCTCTTTCTCAAACCGTTCGAGGAGGCTTGCACACGACCACACACACGTACAGTGAGCGGAGTAGGGGGTTCCGTTTACGACCCAAACGAGCAACCGGACGACCCGAATCGCCTTTTCCTTGCCCCAAACTTTCGAACGAATCGACCGTCGAAATTCTTGCCTTGAAGGATCAGGAGCCAGTCTTGTTTCCACCTATCACCTTTGAACTCTTTCCTCTCTCGACTCTAGCGGATCCCCCTCGTCTCTCTACCGCTCTCTTTGCCCATTCGTTTCCTTTCGAGTTTCAACTCTTTCGAACTTTCCGTATCCACCTTTATCAGCTTTCCCCTCTTCCCTTTCCCTCTCGAGAGAGATCACTCTTCCCAAACGAGGCAGGAAAGCAAGGACACGTCAAAGTCGCGTCTCTTCGATAACTCGTTAAAACCCGCCTCTCCCTCTCTCGCCCACCCGCCCCGCTCGAAACAATACCTCCCTCGACTCAAGTCTCAATCTCTCTCTTCGGAAGCCTTTCCATCTATAGGAATGTCCTCTCATCCGCGTCGTCCACTCGACCCAATGGATCCGTCTAACAGTAGCGGTGGATCTCAACTACCTTCCGGCTCGAATCCTCTTCATCCCTCTCCCTCCCCCATCTCGGCTGGGTTCCCGCCCTCTCGTCCTCACCACAGCACTTCCTCGTCAACTTCGACTTCGTATCAGTCCTCCTCTTCGTCCTCTCTCCTTCCCTCTCTCCCCGTCGGCATCGAAGCGACCCTCAACTCGGGACCGCAAGCCTCCTCTTCGCAAGTCTTCCCGCCTCCTATCATCCCTTTCGACCCAAATGCAGCTTCAGATGATGATGACGAGGAGGAAGAGGTTGGGAGTCCTAGGAAGAAGAGACGAGCAACAAACGCAAAGAACGGGAAAGGCAGCGGAGCAGAAGGGAACGGAGCGAACGCAGATGAAAAGGGTAGGAGGAAGATTGAGATCGAGTACATTCAGAAGAAGGAGAAGAGGCATATCACGTTCTCGAAGCGTAAAGCGGGAATTATGAAAAAAGTGAGTTTGTCGACGGAACGGTTTCTCAGTCTGAAGCTGACGGAGAGTTTCCGTGTTCAGGCCTACGAGTTGGCGACTTTGACTGGAACTCAAGTACTGTTACTCGTCGTGTCAGAGACTGGAATCGTGAGCTAGTGTCGAAATTTACTGCGAAGGAAAAGCTTGAGCTAAATCCTTTGAGCACAGGTCTACACGTTTACGACGACGAAATTTCAGCCATTGGTCGGAGCCGGAGAAAATGGTCAACCGAGTGAAGGGCAACGGCTCATCCAGAAGTGTCTCGTGAGTTAAATTACCTTGTCTCATCTCCTGATTCTTCCCCAAGCTCACTTCTCTTCCACTTTCTCAACAGGCTGTCGACCCTTCGGATACAGATGGGGACTTCATCTCACCGCCTCCAGACGGTCCTCTGCTTCCGCTACCGCCTTCGGCTCAGAAACGACCTTTCGAAGCGAATTCTCCGATTCATGGTGGTCAAATCGCTCTTCGCACGAAACAGCAACGACCTCGAAAGAAACCTGCTCCGATAGTGCCTCCGCCGTCGACGTCGAACGTGGGCCGCAGCAGTCATCCTCCAACACCAGGGATTCATACGACTTTGGACGGACTTCCGATACCTCCTTCACCACATCACGTACATCCGCTCAATCAAGCACCTTTACCTTCTCCCGGTCATCAACAACATCCGCAACAGATGCGAGATTACCCTCCTCCGTCGCCGAGTTATCCACCAGGTCCGAACGGTCAACGAGATCCTCCTTCGGTTTTGCAGAGCGGAAACAACTACAACGAGATGATGGAGCGTTCTTCGATGAATCACGGAGGTGGTATCCCTCAATACGGTCCTCCTTCGAATTATCCTCCGCCTCCAGCTCTCGGCTATACTCATACTGTCGTGAGTAGAGAATATCTCTTCTTCCTTTCATGCGAGACACTCATGACTTTCGTACTTTTCTCGCTGTAGCCGAATCCTAATCGACCACCTCATCCTCTCGACCCGTACCCGCATCACCAGCAACAAAATCTGCATCAATCGCACAATTCTCCAAATTCTTCTCCGCAACCTCGCTCTCGTTACCTCCAAGCACCTCAATCGAATCCTTATCCTCCTTCTTCTGCCGCACCTCGTTCTCTCGCAGGACCAAACAACAATGGTCAAGATCCTTACGGAGGAGGAGGAGGAGGAGATCATCGAATGCAATACGTCGACGATCCTCAGATGATGATGCATCCGGGTTCTCACGGTGGTCCTCCTCCTCCTCCCGATATGTACATGCAACAACAATCGCAACCTGGAAATCATATGCAAGCTGCACCTCAGCAACATCATCGCATGTATAATTCAGGAGGAGGAGGAGGAGGAAACGATTACGGTCAATCGCAACGATAGAACTCTCTCTTTCCCTCTCTAATGTAACTCTTTCTCTCTCTTTCTCTCGGAACAGAATGTATCTCTATCGTGTCGCACGCTACTCTCGATACCTCCTCCTCGCGTTAAATATCACTCGGCTCGTCTCTCTATCTCGTTCGCAAACCCCTCTCTATTCGCAATTCCTAGACAAATCGATCTGAATCGTACTCTGCCTGTACTCGAGAGTCGCGTCATGGAGAGGAAGAGAATGTGAAAGACTTGCGCGCTGCATTGCCTAACACTTTTGAGGGAGAGAACGTCTAAGATAGGAAGAAACACAAGTATGGAGAAAGACGCTTATAGTACTGTTTGCGATCATCCTGCGACTGTCCGAGGGTATCAACGATAAACTTGATTTGCGAGTTGCGTGCGAATTGCGAGTTGCGGGAGAGAGAAAAGCGGCGGGACGAGGAGAGTAAGAGGAGGGAGGGAAGGGATCAACCTAAAGCGAGTACAGTTCAGAGTCTGGTCAGTTTCCATCAGCGAGAGCGTCGTATCGACGAGACGTACCTTAGTCGTGATTCGGTTGCTCATCAGCCCATGTTTCAATCTTGCTCTTGATCAAATCTTTCCACATTCTCGCCCCTTCTCCTTTCCACTCATCCTCAACGACGACGTTCACCGCTTTTTTGAACAACTTTCTCGCCTTGCGTTCCATCTTTCGCTTTCCTCCTCCTGCGGTTTCAAGTTTCGTAATCATTTCGACTAATTCTCCTAATCTCGTCATCGGAGACCCTTCTCGTTCCGTCGTTCGAGTCGGGATAGAGCCTGTCGGATTACCGGATCCGAGGAGGGTAGCACGTAGGAGATGGATCGCGAGAGCGGGGTGGACGATTAGATCTTGCTCCCATTCCGCGCGAGATTCGAGTCGAGTTTCCGGTCGAAGACATTTCGAGTCGTTCGTTCGCTGCTGATCGATAATCTTGAAAGCTCGTTGGAAGATCGACCAAGGTGGAAACGGTGAATCGACTGCGCGGCGGGATGGAGCGGAGGAAAGGGAGAGAAGGTAAAGAGCGTGGCGGTGAAAGCGAGTGGAGACTCCAACAAGTCGAGGATCGTAGGGAAGAGACGGCGGGAGATGAGTAGAGCGATCGGGAGGTGGAAGAGCCGATGTGGATTGAAGCGTGAGGTCAATGAGATCGTAACCGGCCGTGATCAGAGAAAGGGTATGGTCGTCGACGGGGGAAGACGAAGACGCCTCGTTGTCGAGGTGTTCAAGGGAAGAGTTACGGGTATCGAGCACGCCGAGGTGAGCCCAAAGAAGTCGAAACAAGGCTGAGGATTGACGTTGACGCAATTTGGAGAGATCGAAAGGCGAAGTCGCAACGGCAGGAGAAAGATCGAGGAGGAGAGTGTATAGTTGAGAAGCGGATGAGAGGGTATTGCGCGGTGGGTATGAAGCGGTCGAAGCCGAGTTGCGAGGAGAAGAAGGGGAAGAGGCAGTGTGTCGAGCGCGAAAAAGGAGAAAACGGATTGCGAGGTAGAGAATGTGGGAGTGACGATCAATCGATTCAGGGTCGGGTATCCGCTGGTGTAACTCGGTCAAGACTTGGACTTCTGGGTCGAGAGGTCCGTCGAGAGTACCGATCAATCTTTCCATTTCTCGCTCGACCTGACCGTATAACGCCCGATCGACCTTCCTTGACACCTGTTTCTCCAACTTTGAGATCGCTCCGTCTAACAAGGCGAGTGAAACGACTTTTTGTCCGTCCGTTTCGGCTTGCTTGATCGATTCCAGGATTTGACGAAGTTGACGTTTCGCTGCCTTTTTCGCCTTTCCTCCTCCTCCTGCATCGAGTTGCGAGTGTATGACTTCCAATTTCCGCACGATGAACGCGAGGATCAAAGGGTTGAGACCCCGTCCCCGGTACACTCGCCGCATCTCGAATAACAAATCTCCTAATTCCTTCGCTTGGTTCTCTTCTTCTAACCGAGTTCCCTCGAGCCTGACCGCGAGAGATTGCATCCATGCGATCCTCAACTCGCCTCGTTCGAGTCCTAGCCCGTTCCCAACCGCGTAACCATTCGATCTGTCCCACTTCGTCGCTTTTCCGTCTTCCTCTCCTTCTTCTCTTCCCTTGTCCTCGACGCCCTTCGAAGCCGTTCTCTTCGTCGTGAAGAACGCCCTGTCCAACTCTTTTGCCGCCCCGACATGATTCAACCTCAGAAGTAACCTCATCGTGTGTCCGACGACCCTCACTACCGAATTGCGAAACTTGTACTGTAGCGGCTTGAGAGGTCCACTCAAAGCTGCATGAGCAACTGCACAGGCTCTCCGCCATACTGCGAGTTCTCGTTCGAGCTGTTCTCGAGAGCGGAGCGAAGTTCGAGGTGTTTGAGAGATTGGAGGTAATCGCTGTAGAACTTTGTAGAGGGAGTCTTGAGGATCCTTGCGAGGCGTAGGACCCCAGAGAGTAGTTCGTAGTGCGTATTGACGAGCGGAGATGATCGACGGAGGAGGAGATGAAAGTCGAGAAAGTGGAAGAGGAGGGGGAGAGCGAGGAGGAGCTCGAGGGGGTACACTGCGCTCCGGTGGCCTGCTCGAAGGTGGAGTAAGCCATCTCTTGACGCGCATCTAGCTGCATAGGGCGGTTTGATCGGATGATGGAAACAGCTCTTGTGAACTTCTCCAATGACTTTGGATTTTCAAAATTGAAATCTCGAATTCGTTGTTTTGTATTGGATCAAGAAAGAAGGGTGATTTCAGCGCTGAGACGCGGCCAGTGTTAGCGTCAGACGCTCGTCGAGCTGTCTAAGAAACCAGACCTACAAAGAGCGCGATCGACAGAGCGGAAATTCGTGTTCGAAAACGCTCGAGTCGGCGTCGCTGCGAAAATCTTTGCGAAGCGACTCGACCTCGCTCACGACTCGCTTCTCGTCCTGACATCAGTAGCATCGCAACGTGAACACAAGTCAATAACAGTAAAGAAAAGAGGGAAGCAAAATAAGAACAACACTATTCGGTGAACCGATGCGGCTCGCCCATTAAGGTTGTGTTTGTTCTCTTTCCTCTCCCGCTGTGTCCATTCCCGAAACCCCTCATCGATGACAT
The DNA here is from genome assembly GCF_050403485.1 of Sporobolomyces salmoneus. NCBI lineage: Eukaryota > Fungi > Basidiomycota > Microbotryomycetes > Sporidiobolales > Sporidiobolaceae > Sporobolomyces > Sporobolomyces salmoneus. Next base: position 78,481 of record NW_027481133.1, read on the forward strand.
AGTCAAGCGTGGCGATGAGCGCGAAATGGTTTGGGGACAGCCACATACGAGGGCGTAATCGCATCGGGACATTGTCGAAATATTGCGGCCAGAAACTTTGAGCTTTCTCTACCTCCTGTCGAGTTTGGCATTGCGAAAAGTCGATGTAGATGAGGTGAGGCTCCATAGACGTTGATGAACGGGTTACGAAGATGTCGAGATCATCAGGCAAATGAGTGAGTTCGTGCTGGTTGATTAAGGTCAAAGTTCTGATGGCTGAGCACGCCTGCACCGAGAGTATAGTCCGTGAGCTCAAGCTTAGGAGGGTGTAGCTTCCGCTACTCACCAAGGCATCAATCGTTTCGAGATTACACTCGCCTCTTCTTCGCAGGTTTTCGACGAAATCGGTGACTGAGTCTGCAATCTCGCTCAAATCCTCGAGGACGACTCCTGGCCATACGGAATTGTCGGGTAAGCGGAATTGATAGAAGCCGTAGCAGGTAGGTATCTCTCGTCCCTGAAGTGATTGAAGTCGACTGCTCGAGAGTATTCGCAAGCGAGAAGAAATTAGCGTTTGACGGGCTACTCAAGGCTTTGCTTTGAAAGTTTGGCTCACCTGTAAGATCTCGCCTCGATGTCTTCCGTCTGATGCGCTGTGAACCTCGCGTACACACCCTCTTCAGGCTTCGTGGTTCCCCTCGGATCTGGAAACAGCGTTTCCTGATAGATTTTGACGACGATCGATATCCCTTGCACGCTGGCATCGCCCTCTCTTGAAGCGCTTCCTCTCCAGACTTGCCCTTTCTGCTGCCATGTATTCGCCCCGACTTGAAGAGGTTCGACGAGCCTGATAGTCCATCGCGTGTTCGACCTCGCAGGACCATGGGCGCCGAGTAACTCGGGGTTAGCCGTCCTTCGATGTCCACTGGCCTCTACATTGTCGTTCGAGTAGTCGTTCAGAGGAAGCGTGTGAGGTAAGTGGGTAGGTCCTTGCCAATCGATCGTGTCGCCTCGACGTAGCGGGAAGGAAAGCGCGAGGTCTCGTAGTCGATGGATCTCTTGTAGCTCGGGGTTGATCTCTCCATCGCGATCGGAGGCTGCCATGATGTGAGTGAAGAGTGGAAGGAAATAGCGCCCGGTTCGAGGTTTTGAGGGCTCGAGAACGAACGCGCACAGACCGTTTCTTCTGCCAACGGTCAATCGACCGTGAAGTTCCGGGTAACTTCACGAGCGCTTGGTCTTGGAGAGCCTTTCTGAACCATACAGCACACAGTTAACAGTTAAGAGTACAGCGTTACTTGTCATAGAAATATTTGCCGAGAGCCAAATTCAAGTTGTTCTCTTTCGATTCCTTACTTTGCCATTCTCGAACCTCCTCACCAATCGTCTCGAAGAGCTCCACCATCGTCCCGTAATGGTCGTAATTCATCCACAATCTCGACTCGGGGACGCCGGGGAAATCTTCCTGAATCCCTGGTGTTTCGGATGCGACAACCTCTTCGAGCTCCGCCCTCGTTGTCGATTCGGAGAAATCAATCATCATAACGCGAGGATCCGTGTCGTTGTTCTCACGGAGTACGAAGAGGTCGTCCGGATGGGGAGTGGTGCTGACGTCGAGCTGGTGGATCCTTTCCAAAATCGCGAAAGTTTGTGAAACCTTTCCAACCGATTTTGGTGAGATGGATCGCGAGGAGACGTAGTCATCGATAGAACTCACGAGATTTGTAACCATCTCACTACTCAATCTCCCGTTTCGACGAAGCCAATCAGCGTAGTCCTTCATCGTTTCTGAGATTTCCGTCAAGTCCTCCAGAACAACTCCGTTTACCAATTCTCCCGACGGAAGCTTGAACGTATAGAAGCCGTAGCAGATAGGAATGACCGTACCCTGCAGCTGACGACAGTGACTGGTGCCACCTCGAAAAAAGAGTGTCAGCTGAAACGCTGCAACGGCTTGACGATCGAGAGGTGAAGCTGCTTACATGTACACTTGTGACTCCTTCTCTTCGAGCTGTTGTGGTGTAGAACGATCCCAGTCATTGAAGAGCGGATCGGGAAAAAGGGCCTCGTGATACAGCTTGATGACGACCGTCCCTCCTTCGAGCGCGTCTATACCCGCTTCATCCGTGATTCTGATTCTCCAGACCTGTCCAGCATGGTTCGGCTCATTTGTTCCGACCTGCAACGGCTCTACCAGTCGCATTTCCCAATTCGAGGAAGATTTCGCCGGGCCGCGGGAGTCGAGAAGCTTGTCGAAAGCCGGACGCGGTGACTGAGCGATAGTAGAGTGGTGTTGTGGGTAGTTGTCCGGCGGGAGAGAGGTTGAGATGTGAGTAGGACCAATCCAGGACAAGGTGTCGTTTCGTCGAAGGGGAGTTCGAAGGGCGAGTTCGCGAATCCGTCGAATCTCGAGCACCTCTGGGCTTGGTTCCTCTTCGAACATGAGGTTAGCTGGCGAGAGGGGAGATAGAAGAACAATGAGGCGAGAGAGAAAAGAAGAACGAACGTGAGCAACGACCGCGAACGACCTCAGGTTTGCGCACAAGCCTCGTCCGGAAAAATTGCGCGGACCTTTCCTACGCCCTCCCTTTCTTCCCTTGATCCTTCTCTCCCTCTCCTCTTCCTGCCGACTCGCCAGAAACTGACATGGTGCGCCATTACGGGACGTCAAGAGCAGCCGTCCCGTCGCACACTTCGTTGTCGTTCTCGCCCGTTCCCCGATCTGACCGACATCAACCGCTCGCGGACTCGGATTATGAATCTGACGGCGAGATCGAGGGATTCATCGAGAGTAGGAGGAGCTTGAAAAGTCGACGCCAGTCATGTTTCGAGCCGATGAAGAGGTTGAAAGGAAAAAGAGTGTTGCATGTTTATCGCGCGATGGGTAAGAGGTTCCCTGGAGAGCTTGTGCGACCGGTAAGACTGACTTCGCCCGACTCTCGATTGAACGAGAAAAGCTGAGGCTTACAACTGATTCCATCCAGATTCTCCAACCACATAAACACTCTTTCTTCAAAACTCCCATCGTCTTTCCCGCAGTTTCCCTCGTCAAGCTCCTTGGTGCATCGCTCAGACCATGTCCTTGGAGGAGACCTGCTAACGGCCCGTCCGACAACAAAGTCTCAAGATCAGCCGGTTACCATATGAAGACTCTGCGGTTCGAACCTTGGGAGATCTCGCATCCACAAGTCAGAATCGACGACTATTTCGGAGCTATTGAAAAGCACCCGCCAGAGCTCACTCCCCCAACTCAGGAGGCAAGGACGCTCTATACAGAAGGCGATGTGTCGTAAGTTTTTCTCGACGGAGATGTCGAGGTAGTCTGATACTTATCGAGCCGACTCCGGGATCTCGTTCGTGCAGAGACTCGTTCCTTGTCAACGTACTCAATCCGGTCCGAACTGCTCTTGCGAGTATGCTGAATCCTAAGTATCGAAAACATCTTCTCATCGAAATCTCGAACCAAGCGGCCTTTGCCGAAGAGCGAAGCGGTGAGCTCAGTACCTCCGACACTTTGAAAAAGAACACGGGTCTCACCTCTAGTCCTGCGGTAGCTTCTTTCATGGACCATGTGCTCATGCTCGTCGAGAATTCCCAAAAGGACGCAGCCAACCCTTCGATCCGAATCCCGTTGGTCGTAGTTGAATACAAGGCGAGTCGACCGATTCCTATGAGAGATACCCAGAGCTTATTCTCCTGTGAGATAGAGAGCTGGACTTGTCTTCGGGCAGGATTGGTCGCACAAATCGCTCGTCAAGAGGACAAGCGATGCTCGAGTTCTCCTCAATCAACTGTTCCTGTAAGTTCCAGAATCGTCACTACGAGTTCAAGCTCGAACACTCACTCGTGGGAGTATCTGGTTCCAGGTATTGCAAGCGAACCGATCAGGGTCGGTTCGTATTGACAGACTACCTCGAAACTCTGTTGTTCCGGTTATATCCACAAGAGATCGATAACAACCCGAAGAGGGTGATCAGGCTGGCCATGAGGGAATGCTCCTCCCGAGTTCACGATGACAATGACAATCAGGATGCGCCCGATCCGACGAAGAGAGGACTCCGACATTCGATATGTTATGAAGGTTTCCAAGCTCTGTTCGAACTCGGAATTGCGAATTCTTGGGTCAGTCATGACCTCAGCTGTCTCATACAGGCAGGAACTCACCGCTTCGTTCAATTCAGCTCCTCCCCCCCGGAACTCAGCAACCCGCGGTTTCGGTTCGTGATTTCCTTCCCTCAGACGCAAATCGTCCGCTTCCAGCTGACTCTGTCCACTGTGATCTTTGAGTAGCACCCTCGACTACGCAACCTTATACCACCTCCTGCGACGTAGCGATTGATCGAACCGTGGCGACTGAAAAACCGAAACGAGCGAGGCGTGGACTGGCGCAAATGATTCTCTACTGGCGTTCTCTTCCCCATTTACTTTGTACTTCCTGTTATTACCACAAGTTGATCCGTTTAACTTCTCTATGCCTCTGCTCCGGGTTCAGCTTCTACCAATTTCGCCTCTAGCAACATCTTCTCGAGCTCTCCCGATTGATGCATCTGTAGCATGATGTCGCATCCTCCGACGAACTCTCCTTGAAGGTAGACTTGAGGGATTGTCGGCCACGATCTGAAGAGCGAAATTGAGAATTCGCAAGAATTGGAGAGGTCAGCCTTTCGAGCGGAATCGCGGCAAGAAACGAGTGAAGGGCACTGCACTCACGAGTACTCCTTAATTCCTTCCCGCAACTCCTGATCCTCGAGGCAGTTGAACGCAACGATCTTCTCCAGCGAAACTCCTTGAACTTCGAGAATTTGACAAACCGCTCGCGAGAAACCGCACTGAGGTAGATCGGGGGTACCCTTCATGAAGAGTACGAGAGGGTTTTCTTTGACGACCTGATCAATGCGAGAAAGAGAGAGTCGGAGAGAGATGAGGTCAGCGGCGAGGAACAGATGGAAGAGGGTGAGATCAAGCTGCCAGACTAGCACAGGAGACATGTACGCACATCATCAATCTTTTTGCGGGCTTCATCTGATAGTTGACGACGTTGTTGGATGAGTCGAAGCGAGTTTGGGTTCCCGAGAGTTCGGAGAGTCGGAGTCGCCCGAGTCGAGGTGAAAGTGCTGGGGCGGAGGAGTTCAGTTGCTACTGATCGGAATGCAGACATGATCGGATGAATAGGGATAAGTATGGATCGAGACGGAAGAAGAGAGCGAATCGGAACGATTTCATCTCTTTCGTTGCTTCTTTCCACTTCATCGAGGGAATGCTTCGCCGATTCGCCTTCCAAGCACTCAGACCTACCGCAACTGCTGCCCGACCTACCTTGACTCGATCTTACCCCAAGCCTGTACCTTCCGCCAGTTCCACCTCTTCAGCTCAAAGTTTGTTCATTCTCTATCGTCTTCCTGGCCGCGTTGAGTGCGCTGACAAAGGTTGTACATCCGATACGATTAGTTATGGCCACCCCTACAAGTCCGACCTCTACTTCTTTCGACCCTCAGACCGTCTCAGCGCAAGAAGCACTCGACGAGGGAACCCGTTACCTCGAGCAAGGCGACTTTGAGAAAGCTGCCACACACTACAAGAAGAGTATCGAGATCAAAGAGACTGCCATTGGTGAGCTGAGCCCTCTACTCTGGCGCCCGGTGCGTATTCCGCTAATCTTCTTTGTCTTCCCTCGTATTTAGCCCATTACAACCTCGGTGTAGTCCAGTACGTTCTCCTGTAACATCGCAGTCCTTTACTATGCTCACTGATTCTTGCCGCCCTCCTATGTAGATATCAGCTCCAACAACTTCCTCCTTCAATCGCCTCATTCGAAAAATCTCTCTCTTTAACCGATCCTTCCGTCAAGCCCACCCTCCCCGACCCTGCCGCACCTCTACCCGAACTCACCCCTGCACAAATCATCCTCGCCGATACACACACGAACCTCGGAGCCGCTTACATCCTCTCGAAACCTCCTCGACCGGAGAAAGCTCTCGAACATCTACAGAAGGCTTTGATGATCAACCCTGATGATGGAGAGGTCAGTCTTCCGCTTTCTTCAAGGGTGTGTGTCCCCGCGTGTCAGGGAGGCGTCGTGACTGACGATACGACTCATCTTCCCCCGACTAGGTCTGCTACAACTTGGCTGCTGTGCTCGAAGCGACTGGTGAACTGGACGAGGCGATGATTGCGTTCGAGCGAGCACAAAAGCTTGGTATCGAGCGAGCACAAATCAACATCCGAAACGTGAGTTCTGTTTCGGTTCTCGCGGAACCACAGTCAGAGCTGATGCTTCCTATCGTTTCTCTCGCTCGCCGCGTTCTCATCTCCTTCGATCGTGCAGCTCGGAGGTAAGATCTTGGCCAAGAAGCGAGAGGAAGCCGAGAAGGAGCAGGAGAAAAAGTAAAACTTCGCAACTAGATTCGTGCTATTTAGACATCAAAGATCGAAGGCCAGCAAAGTACCCGGTGATCCTCTGCGTAGGTACCATGTACTCGAGAGTGTTGTCTTGCCTGAGTTGAGCGTAAGAGATACGCCTGATCGAGTGCGAGGTTGTGCCTCGAAAAATTAATGATGCAAAAAGTGTCCATTTCGTTGATTGTCAATGCGAACTGCACAAGGGAGAGAGAGCGGGAGAGGAGAGAATCTATAATATGAATGAAAGAGTTTAGAAAGAACAAGTTAACCCGAAGAAAATCAGAAAACCCCGAAGACCTCGTCAGCTCGCCCTCCGCGAAGGATGTATGCCTCTGGCAAGGGCGTATACATCCGCAGAGGATGCATTCCTAATGGTGATTTGTTTAGACTTGGAAGATTTCCTTCAAAATTCGGATAGTGTCGGCGGGACTTTGAACGGGGTGACCGATAGTCCTCGAATCCTCGTAGATCTCGTAATCATTTCCGCCGACATAAGTCTTATCTCCGAAGAAGTGGATCGTCTTGAATCCTTCCTTCTCGACGTGTCGGAGAGCGTAAGTTTTGTCCCATCCTTGAGGGCTATCGATCGAGAATCAGAAAGTTAGCGAATGGAAAGTTTGAATCGACAGAGAGAAGGCTAGCTTACAAGACATCGAAAGAGATTTGTCCACCGATAGAGTAGGTCAATCCAAGATCGGCGAACTCCTTCTTGAGGATTTCGACGAAGGCGGCACGAACTTTGTGGATCTGATTGTAGAGAGCAGACATGAGCGCTGCCCTGGTCAGAACGGCAAAAAGAAGACATACCTTGTCGTATTGTTCAAATTCATCACGCTCCTTGACGCTACAAAAAGAGAGAGGAAATTAGGGACGGAATAAGGTAAGGGAGAGGCTCCTCGTGCGAACTTACGAGGCGTTACGTCCGATCGGCGAGATGCTATAGAGAAAACGAGGCATCAATACCGAGGACGGACGCGGGATGGCAGAAAGGAACTCACTTGACCATACCGTTACGGAATTCCATGAAAGTACCACTAAAACGACTCATGAGCCTTCGTGTGACGTCTAGAGCCGAGTGACAGGATACTTACCGCTTGATCGGGATGTCCATATCAGCAATGTAGTGGAGGACAAACTTCACGAGGCGTTTGTAGTTGTCTTCTCCCAAGAATTTAATGAAAGATTGCGATTCGAGATCTTGTCCGAGCCTGATCGCGGTCAAACCGTTCTCGGCGAAGCAGAAGTCGAAATCATCTCGGACTACATTAAGCGCGAGCGAGGATTAGTTGTACTGCGAGGGAGAGGAGCAGGGGAGAAGGGAACTGACTGTCTTGACCGTGAACAGCCAATTGTTCAGTGATCTTTGGTAGATCGGAACCACCAACGAATCCGATGACTGCCTTTTGACGAACAGCCTTCAAGACTTCGAGGATTTCGGGGGAAGCAGTCTGTTGAGAGATCGAGTTTGAAACACACGTGTCAGCTCGCCCTGCTGCCCTCTCCTTCTTGGAGAGACGCGTTTGTTGAAGCTGAAGAGAAGCTTACACGACGGGCAGGGGTGAGAGTACCATCGACATCTGGAGAGAAGAAACAAGTTCGATCAGATCGTCCTTCAGATCGCAGTCCACCGCAAGCTAGAGGAGGAGAGCGCGTACCGAAGAGGCAGATGACATCTCCTTGAGGACGTTGAGCGAAAGGAACGACAGACATGGCGAATGCGAGAGGAGTCGAGAGAGAGTTGAGGGAAGGAGAGGAAGCGGGACTTCGACAAAATTTCTGAACATCTCTCGCGAGTGAAAATGGCAAATGGCTGGCCTTGTCTCTCGATCTCTCTCTCCTTCTTTCCTTCTTGAGAAGCCAACGATATTATACTGCAAATCATCGCTGACGCTACCACCCGTCTCTCGGTAATTTCTTCCAAGCTTGGCCGAGAGCATTGATCGTCCATGAAAACTTGAAATTCGGATAACTGATCGCGGCGTTCTTGTTGAACACTGATCAAGGCCATGGTAAACGATCGCATCAGTCTCTGTGACACACGATGCTTGAGAGAGAAGAGACGCTCACCTCCTTCGATCGATTCTTGAGGCCAACTGCCATCTCGATTTTGTCGAGACATGATCAAACGACAACCTCGACGAATCGGCTCGCTTTCGGGGTACTTCGCTGTGAGCAGAGTGATGACAGCTGCAGAGGAGAATTCTCGTCAGGAGGCATCACAAGGGGAGAGAGCGTCGAAGAGAGACTCACCCCAAGCGGTATTGACGACTTGACTTTTCTCGTTGTGGACGTATTGTTCAGTCTCACAAGACTATATCGAATCAACACCGTCGTTAGCTATCTCCGCTGTGAGGAAGAGAAGGGATCGGAGCTTTACCTTGTAACTTTCTCCCCAACCTCCGTCTTCCATTTGTTTCGAGAGCAAGAATCCGCAAGCTTTCCTGACGTATTCGCTGTTCTCGTAGGTCTCGCCCGCTAGTGCTAACGATTCGATCGAGAACATTGTCGCGTAGGTGAAGCACTGGAAGAAGATCAAAGCTGTCAGTTTTGGAGCGACGAACTCGAGAGCAGAAGTCGACGAAAGGGAAAGCTCACAATACCCCAAGAGCCATACCAGCTACCATCCGCACGCTGTTTGCGTTTGATCCATTCGATCGCACGAGTGCTAGTCGAAATGATCTCGTCTTTACGGTAATAAGGATACTTTTTGCGGAATGTCGCGAGTGCAGTCACGGCTACGAGGGGGAAGATAGAAATCAGATCGACCTTGAATTAGACGAGTCTGAGAAGACTTACCGGCTGTTGTGCACTCGACGTAAGAATATTCGATCATGATATTCGCTATCGTTGCGTGATTCGACACGAAGATTCAGTCTCGCCGGACAGAGTGGAAACTCAGGAGAGAGGAAAGGAGAGTGAACGTACCGAAGACCTCAGCAGGGTTGAGAAGTTCCAGGAGAGGACTACCTCGGATCAACTCGTAACTCGCGAAACCTCCTTCCGAGTTCTGCAGCGACAGGATGACATCCACTGCTCGACACATTCTCTCGTAGCCGACGAGTTCTGGCATGTTTCTGTTTTGCACTCGAGAGGTTAGTCCGTCGTCTTCGAGAGAGAGTCCTGAGTAGAAGCTCACGGTAACGACTGCAAGAGCAAGACACTCTTCATTCCTTCCGCTGTGCAATCACTGACAGTATATCCTTGTTCCCTCGTACTGAATGGCCAAGCTCCTTTCGTTTCATGTCGATAAGCTTTCTCGAACCATTTCGGATTCTCCAAGATTTGACAGTCTTCTAGCCATTCGAGTAGTTTCGTAGACGATTCGACGTTCTCAGGAAGTGTTGTGAGGTCTGATTCGTAGAGGCCTTGAGCGATGAACGAAGCGTCCCATAGTTGAGAACCGTTCGTGCCGCACATCAACATCCCATCTTTTGTCATCCAGACTGGTTAAGGTGGAAGAGGCGAGTCAGAAGGTGTCGTTCGGACGGAGACAGTCATGAGAGAAGGAAAGCTTACGGAAATCTCTGATCTTTTCCACATGAGACTTGAACGCTTCGCTCTCAGGACCTTCTTCCAACCACCGACAGCTACAGACGGGTATTTCCATCAGTGACCAGGCATAATGTAGAGGTAGAGATAGAGGAGACCTACACCATATTCATAGCTTTGCTGACGGGACCAATCGTTTGATACGAGGTATTCTCGTCTTCCATTCTCACTAGATCGTAAGCTTTCTTCAGAGCTTTGTCCCTCACCCATTTGGGCGCGTATTGATCGTAGAAGTTCAAGACGGAGAAACATAGGTTCGCTGTTCGAGAATGAGGCGAGTAGATATCGGCGGATGAGACGTTGTTTCGGAACGAGGGCCAATCGATGGACTCGTACGGTTGAGTGTAGAGTTCCTGTACTCTCAAACCCGTCAGTGCTATCGTTGAGTACCAGAGAGAAGTCGCATTCTTACTTGTCGTAAACTCAGAATAGTTTCATCTTCATCTGCTTGCCAGCCTTTCCCGCTCAAGTAGCCCATCGGAATGTAGACATTCCTTGTATGGATCCACCATCGCCAAGGATGAATCGGTAACGAGTCGGGCAACAACCACAATTCGGCAGGAGTTGGATTCAACCCTTTCCAAGAATGGACGTTGAGGAGTGCGAGCCAAAATTTACCCCATCTGGACGAACACGATACACTTGATAAGTATTCGAATATTGCGTCAGCGTAAGGTAAGAAAGCTCACGAAGGAATTCCAGCGCAACCACCTGCGGAAGCTCAGATTCGTCAGTTTCGAAGTTCTTCTGTGAGAGGGAATGACTAACCGAGAGCATGAAGAGTAGCTCTGGCTCTGATCATCATAGGTTCGTCGGGACCTACTCCCAGCAGCCTTAGAACGACATAATTCAATCCAGTCCCAAAAACTGAACTTTTCGCTTCAAAGTGTCTGCGACGTCTCTCTCGGGTCAGCTTCATATCGACGAACAGCGAATAGAGAGAGATGCTTAGACTTACATTCCCCATCCTTGATCGGCTTCTCCAGGACCTTTGCGTTGCAGATTCGACAAGTATCGCGAGATCTCGATTTTCCATTCTTGCGGAATTGCAGTCTTGGTGATGTACATGGCGATGATGATACCCGGCAGCAGGAACATTGGACCTGTTGACGTCAACGTGTAGGTCAGTGAGCGGGGTGAGAGGAGAATGAGAACGAAAGGGAAGCAAGGAAGCTTACCTCCGTATTCTCCGGACCAATGCCCATCTTTACTTTGTAATCGCTTGTAGAACTCGAACCCTACATATTGTTCTGTTGTCAATCATTATAACAGTTCAAACGAAGCGATAGTGCTCACCATTCTTTGCACTCTCGAACGGATTCCCCTTCGGATCATTCAACTGTTTCTCATCTTCCAGATCTAATCCTAACCAGTACTTTGTTTCGTCCGTCTGTTCGTTTGCCTCTTTCGCTCCTTGGTCGTCTTTCCCCCAAACTGTTTCGTGTCCCGAAGAAGGAGAAGCGTAGTGCCAAACGTGCCGTCCGTGATCCGAAGAGCTTAAACGCCATAGAGTCGGATCTGTCTGGCCTAGAGGACCTGGTGGAGGGTAATTTGATGGGACTGACATCTTCCTTTTGAGCGCGGGAGATGGGAAGAAGGGAAACTGAACCGAACTCCTCTTCCCTTTTTCCCCACTACCTATAACGACAATACTCTCGAATCGTACGATCAACCGCGCCCACACCCTCAAGAATCTGTCACGCGTCTAGAGTCAGAACAATACGCGCACAGAGATGGCACCGAGGGAAGAATTGTTGGTCATCTTGGATTTGACTTCTACCGTTCTCAGGGCTGGAGTGGGAGTCACTGACCTGATCAGAGGTCCCTTACTGGTACGCACTATCCCTCTAGAGTGTTCTTTTCCTTTCTCGCTAAGTTGACACGCTCGATCGCCTCGTTTGTTGACAGGAACTCCCGACGCGGATAGGACGCAAGAAGGGAACGAAAGGCAGTCAAGTAGAAGACTACCTAGTTGGATATTACTTGAGCCAAGCAGAGACTGGTGCAGTCGTTCCTGAGGAAGGGTTCGAAATCGTTTGTCCTCTCGAAATGGATCCGAAAGTCGGGTTCAACGTGACAGATTGGGTTGGGCTAGAGGCAATCTTGTAAGCAAGACTCCTTCTAGTTTGTCGAGAGTGGGCGAACTGACCAAGAGTTCAAATCAGTCGATACGCTTTGCACACTTCACTACAACTCGCTCGTCCTCCGCTCGCTCATTCGACAGTACTCTCCGTCCCTCCTTCCCTACCACATTCCACGACCGACAGACTGCATCAACTACTCTTCGAACGACTTCTAGTCCCTTCTCTCCTACTTTCTTCCCGACCTTTCTTCGCAGCCGGTGCAGCAGGCATCACTTCAGGGCTAGTCCTCGACATTGGTTGGAGAGGAGAAGGATGCGAAATCAGTGTCGTGTACGAGAATCAGGTCTTCGAACAACCTGGCGGATCAAGATTAGGTTGGGTCGATGAAGGAGTTTTGGACGATTTCGCGGCGGTCAAGATCTGGCAGGAGAATCGAGAACATCTGTTAGATGCGTTCAGGAAGGCAAAGGATGGACAGGAGCTAAGTCAGGGAGACCTATTGGATGGAGTGAGGAGAGTCGTGGGAGAACTCAAGAATCAGGATTTGATCGGATTCGAGTCGAAACATTACAAAGCGAGTCAATCAACGGCGTCGGGAACGGCAATCGAGGCTGAAGAGGATGGTTCATTCGACGTGGCGAAAGCAGTAGTGGAAGGAAAGGTGTCAGATATCGTCAACAAGAAGAAAACGGGCAAGAACGCATCAAATTCGACAACGAAACCTGAAGGAGATTACGTTACTATCCCGAATCCGTTCTCTCCACCTCCACCGCCTCCTCCCGTCGATCTAACGATACCCGCGCCTGAAATACCCGAACATGCGAATCTCTCGATCGGTCCCTCTCGACATTCTTACCTCGAACCTCTCTTCTTCCCCCAAGTTCTCTCAACTCATCTCTCGAGTCGGAACGAGGCAGCGAAGGAGATCGGATTGACGTATTTCGAGAGTATCCAAGTACCTCATGCTGGGATTCAAGAGTTGATCGGAACTGTCTTGAACGAAATCGAGGACAAGGACGTGAGGGAAGCTGTCTCAGAGAACCTCGTCGTCGTCTCTTCTGGCAAAGTAGCTTGTAACAAAGGTGAGCCTTGCTTTACCGTATCTCTCTTTAGCTCCCGAACTTGACTGACCTGTATCGAACCCTCGTCAACAGCTCTCGGTACAACACTGGTGCCTCTCCTGTCTCCTTACGTTCAATCTCCCATTTCCATCGACCTGTACGCGGAGGGGGGCCCAACTTACAACAAGTTAGCGATGAAGTTTGCGAGAACTCCGGACTATTTCAGTAATTTCAAGAAGAATGGGGGAGACTGGGCAGTCTACTTGGGGGAATGTATCATGGGTAAAGTGAGTACTCTATCTATTCTGCGGTCTCCTCCCGTTTACGACTTCAAGCTGACTGAATATCGAGCATTTGTAGTTACTGATTGGGGACCAACAATCGAAATTGTTTATGGTGAGATTCTCTCTCTACTGCATATACGCGAGAGTGTCGTCAATGAGCTGACTCTGCGCTCGTTTCTTCGTGACCAGTCAAAAGCGGATTACGCTCAAAAAGGGCCGGCTTATTACAGACAACTGGATTTGATTACCTGAGGTCAATTCACGGGCGTGTCACGAAGGGAGATCAACTCGGAGACTGTGCGAATCTCGTAGATGATCATGAAGTCAAAAGATAGTGGTCCAAATTACAAAGGCGAGCTCTTTCGAGTCTGAGAGTGAGACACGGCGAGAGTGAGCAAAAGACATACACAAATAGGGAAAGAGTGGCGTTGGAGAAATAGGTAAATCGGTACATTGACAAAGATTCGCTTCAAAGTTTTCCCCCTCTCTTCTTCTCCTCCTTGCTTCGAACCTCCCGCCCTCGATCCTACGTCGGCGACAAGGTGGCTCGAAGTCTGGCGATCAGTAACAACGGGACACGGTGCTTATAATGCCTTTTCCCTTCAACTTTTCGTGAACTGCCTCGATTTCGTCGAACCTCCTGGTCGGGAGAACGCCGAGATCGACGTACACAAGACGTCGGAACTTGATGAGTTCATTGAGGAGTTTGTCGGCGGGGCAGAGAGACTTGAAGTACGCCTCGGTTCGAATCGATGGAACGCTCGAATCGCTCGGTATCCAGTGCGAATGTGGGAATTCAATGTTCTCGAGAAGTGGACAGGAAGAAGACATATGGGCGAGGAGACCGAGCGAGGGACCGGTGATGCCTGCGAGAAGGAGTTGGGTGAGGTTCTGAAAGGTTGAGAAAGGTGCAAGGGGAAACGAAAAGTCGCGAGGAGCAAGAGGATATTCTTCGAGTTCGACGTCGGACTCGTCGTGGGAGAAGAAAGTAATGATCGCTTTGATGGTTGGAGTAAGCCAATCGAGGATCTGAGAGAAGTAAGGGTCGGAGTAGGAAGAAGAGGTGGTCAGGAAGAGCTCGGCAAGGTCGTCCGGATCGTCTGGTAGAGCGAGGTAACAACTTTTGAGCGCAACGGGTCTTGGACCTTGGATGACGATTTTGTCGAGCGGAAGGGGAATGAGAGGCATCGACTCCGTGGGCGGATCCCCAAACCATACTCCCTCGAGGTAAACTTGTTGAACGCAGGACAGTTCTGGGCTTTCCACGGCGGACAGGACGAGAGGGAAAGGGGTGCGGATGCCTCTAGTTCCCAGGAGCGTCGGAATCTCGAAGCCGACGAAGCTGACGCTGAGGAGGGTATTGCTAGCTGCCGGACCGATTGCTTTGAGGACTTTCGCCAAATCCGAAGGTGTTTCGAACAAGAGTTCGACGATTTGGGCGCGTGGGCACATTCGAAGAACTTGAAGGTACCACGAGAAGGCGGGAGTGCAACCTCGAGCGTGATAAGGAAGCTTGACGTCGAGGTCTTGATGGAAAAGAGTGCTGACCCAGCTATTGAGCCCTGCGAGGCACCACACCTCCTTTCCACGAGTACGACCATTGAGACCGAGACCATCGACGAGTTGTCTCGCAACCTCCCAGGAAATAAGCTTGTGCAGCTTGAGCAGAAACGGACGATCGTAGAGGTATTTCCTCGCGACTTGACTGAACCGTCTCGAAACCAAGGAAATGCGAGCGAGTGTTGCTGCACGAGATGATCCTGATGGAGAAGCAAGCTATGTGAGCTCGAAAGCCCTCAAGCAAGGAAGAGGCGATTGATTTTCGCCTCACCTCGACGGTACCACCACGACTCCTCACGATCCTTGATGTGCGAAATGATCACGCTGATCAGCTCATTCGGGAGCGAGTTCAACGACATGATCTAGCCACAGCGAGGTGCGAAGAGAGTCAGTTGCACAATCCCTAGAGAGGTGAAGAGGACTGCGTCGCAGAGAGAAGCTACTCGGTTTACATTGACCACACCCAGTCCTTGAACTCACAAGTGAAATTACTAGCTTCGTCCATACACCGTTTGTGAGATTCAGCGAGTGAGAGCGTTTCATCATCAATCGGCGAGGACCGTGGGAAGTTGGCGACAGAACCGCAATGATTGGGGCTGTAGACTCACCACGACGGTTTCCACAAGTTCCAGGACAACCTCCTGTGTTCCGAGGTCGATTTGAGAGGGCGAGTGAAGAGACAGAATCGAAGCTACTGGTTACATCTCGCGACGAGCTCTCTCTCCCTTCGACCCCTTCTTTCGAGCTCAAGAATCGCTACAAACAGCTTGCACTTAGCCCCTACCGGCCCGACTACACGACCCGCACCTTTCACTTCCGCTTCCATTCACGTCGTGTCGCGCTTCCCAATCTCACTCTCGAAGCTGGAACATGGCTCATCAGCGACTCTTACACTTCTCGGAGACACCTGGATCTGCACATCCGACTGATCGATCGACCTATCAACTCCTAGCACTTCCTCCTGCACTTCTCTCCCTTCTCACTTCTTCTGATTCTTTCGACTCTACACCCCTCGAAATACGCGGTGATCCAACAGATTCGGCAGCCTTGGTCACTCCGACTCAGACCTACGCCTTGAGAGGAGTTCAGAACAGCAATTCGCTGTGCATCTGCTCAAGCGGTGAACAAGGAGGAAGTCGAGGGAAATGGTTCAACAAACAAGGACAGACCCTCGAAGCTCAGGAGGATGTACTCGAGAGCGATGACGAGGAGATGGATGGCGATGAGAGACCGAGGAAACGGGTGAAGGAGGATATCGAAATCGAAGCAGTCTTACACGAAACTCTCGAAGCGGTCGTCGGAGTCGCGAGGACAGACAAGTTGGCGGAGTTCTTGAAAGGGTGCGAGTACAAAGGGGAATCAATCGAAGCAGAGTCTCCAGTAAGCTTGACGCTTCTCTCGTTCCCGCGAAAAGCCCGACTCACACGTCTGTCTTGATCGTTCAGCCGACGAAAAGTGTCTCTTTCGACGACTTGCGCTCTCGACTTCCTGCTTCAGACGCAGAAGTCCGGACTGCCCTGAGCAAGCATCGAGTCGTAGATCTTGACGACAGCCTTCGACCGATACCGCCTTCTTTCCTCCTTCAAGTCCTGCCCTCTCTTCTTTCCTCTCTCCCTCTTCCCGCCGTTCTTGCTCATCCGACCACGAAAGTCAAGAAATCCAAGTCGTCGTCGACTACAAGCGCAAAAGAGAAGGAGAAGATGGTCGCAGAAGCGGATGAAGCTGAACTAGTCGACGCACTCGATTCGGTTGATTGTGGAAGATTGGTTGGACTGGCGATCGTAGGATGGTTTGGTGAACGCGTTGATCAGCGAGATGGTCGATGGAAATTCGAGGTGGACAGAGTTGTGCGAGAGCTGGGAATCGTTTTACTCGCAGATGGAGGAGTGAGCTCTGTTCCTCCCTTCGCTTCGAGCCGAGTCATCATCAGCTGACCTACTTTCGTCCTGCAGTTCGGTAAACAACCCTTTGACGCTTTCCTCGCCAAGTGGAAAGAGCTTTGCGGTGGTTTCGCTCCAGTTTGCGAAGTTGCCCTCCTCTCCGTAAGGTCGATCTGCCTCCAAAATTGACCGAGTCGCTGACTCTGATCCTCGCTTCGATAGGGTGTGCACATCTTCCATCCGTCTCCGCTCAACTCGATTCAATACCTCCCGTCATCTTCCCTCTCCCCCGACCCAGCGACTCGATTCTCGGAGCTGTTCTCGCTCAAACCTCGATGGCCTGAAGTCGAGATGGGTCTTTTCATCGACGATCTTACGGCAGGCGACAAGAAGAAGCGAGACGCTCTCGTGCTCAAATTCGTTCGCAAAGTGAAAGAGAAGGACGAAACTTTCTGGACTCCTCGCAACTTGTGGACGTAGACCATCACATCACGATACCTCACCTGTCACTATCAGCAATACACAGAAGCGAGGGTCGGTTAGCCACGGCGCTAAATTAATGCTCTCGTCGGTTTCACCCTCGTCGGGTCTTCGAGTGGGAGAACGTTGCGTACTCGTGCCGCACGGTAAGACGCAATTGATCTCGTCGATTGACTGTACAGTCCTCAATGTCCTGCAGGAACACACGCTACAAAACTTGAAGTTAAGCTTTGTGAAACTTCTTGCTTTCCTTTTCGATCGTAACCTTACCCCTCTTTTTCACGACTCGCTTTCTCACACGGAACGAGCCAAAGGAGATCCAAGCGAGAACCCGAACCCGAATTACTCCAGTCTTTTTTAGCTTCGTTTCATCAAAAACGTTTTTAGGGTCAATGAAACGAGAGAGCCCTGTCGCCGCGACTCGCTCGGAAGAATCGATGCTGCTTCTTCCCTCTCCACCACTCACTGCCTTCGACGCAAACGACAGCGATGTCGCGACCATCGACGTCTTCGACAGCGGAGAGCACCGACATTGAATCTCTACCACCTTTTCGATCCGCTACTTCTTCCCCGGTTGAACGAGAAGATCAAGGTTCGACCGAAACACCTTCTTCGGCAGCGACGGTCGTCAACGTCAACCTACACGACCATAACAGCAAAGAAAGCCTGAGGGAGAAGCAAACGAGCCACGACTTGGAGGAGAATGAACTGAATCGAACGGTTTCTGCGATTCTCGCTGTTCCGACCCCCCCGACAACCTCCTCTCAGCCGCGGGATCTTCGATTCTACCTCGTCATGGCGTCGATCTGTTGCAGTATCTTCCTCTCAGCTCTCGATTTGACCTCCGTCTCAACAGCTTTGCCCTCAAGTGAGTTTTCACTTTTTCATTTCCTCTTCGTTTTCCAACTGACGCCCGCTTCTGTTTTTGCAGTCGCTGCCGACTTCGAGACGCAAGAGTACTCGTGGGTCGCGAGTAGTTATACCCTGGCGTCGACAGCGTTAATTCCGTGGATGGGAGGATTCGCCTACATTTTCGGTCGTCGTCCCGTCATGGTTGGATCGATTCTCGTCTTCGCTCTCGGTTCGGCTCTTACCGGCGCAGCTCAAAATGTACCTATGCTCATTGCTGGACGTACGATTCAGGGAATGGGAGGAGGCGGAATTCAAACTCTGACTGCCATCATCGTCGTCGACCTCGTGCCTATCGCTGAGAGAGGGCCCTGGTTCGGATTGCTTGGTGCCGTCTGGGCGGCAGCGAGTGCTGGAGGTCCTCCTATCGGAGGAGCCCTCGCCTCTGCGGGTCGAGGAGGGTGGAGATGGATCTTCTACCTCAATCTACCTCTCTGCGCCGTCGCAGTGATCCTCGTCCTCGCTTTTTTGCGGGTCAAAACGCCGCAGACGACTTGGCGCGAGAAGCTACGGCAAATGGATTGGTAGTAAGCGATCTCTGTTCTCATTCTGCGAAGACTTGAGCTGATCGAATCGCTCGAAACTCGCAGCAACCTCCTCTTCGTCGCTTCCGCCACTTCAGCTATTCTCGGACTCACCTGGGGAGGAGTCACTTACTCGTGGAGTTCGTACAATACCCTCGTTCCTCTCATCCTCGGGCTCCTCGGAATCGTCGCCTTCATCTACCTCGAGAGGTTCTCGAAGCACCCTACGGTACCCTTCGAAATTTTGACTCATTACACGAGTGTTGCGGGTTATATTATCTGTTTCTTGCATTCACTCCTCGTTCTCGCCGTCCGTGAGTTTGGACCCTCTCTTTGTCCGCTCGAAAATCGGTCGAACTGACGAAATCTCGCACACAGTCTACTTTTTCCCTGTCTACCTACAATCCGTCGTCGGAGACAGCGCTGTTCAATCCGGAGTCCATTCTCTGACACTGGCGTTAACAATCGCACCGACCGCGATGGTGGTTGGCTTCAGCATCGCGAAAACGGGACACTACAAGTTACAAACTGTCTTGGGACTTGCTCTCGTTATTGTTGGAATGGGTTTGATGACTCTTTTGACGGGACATTCGAGCAAAGGGGCATGGATCGGGTAGTCAGTCTTCCCTTTCACCCTTCAACTTCTTCCAGACTGACCTGCTCGTTCGCGCAGTCCGATCGTCGTTGGCTTAGGCGCTGGAGCTCTCTATTCGAGCACGAACTTTGCGGTTCTCGCACCTTTGAAACCGTCGCAGCAACCTTACGCCGTTCGTCTTCGTTTTGTCCCTTCGAAGGACACGAGGAAGGCGTCATCGTGTTCCTTCGTACTTGAGCTTTCATCGAAAACTGATCCACTCCTTTTTTTTTTCCGTAGAGCGCTTTCTACGGCTTCATTCGAGCAGCAGGGCAGGTGTTCGGTATTAGCATTGGATCTTCAATCCTATCGAACAAATTGAACTCCACCCTCCCTCCTCAACTTCTCGCACAACTCGGTGGCTCAGGCGACGTCGCATTCGCTGCGATCCCCGTCATCAAAACTCTGTACGTCTCTTCATCTCCTCAGCAGGCGGATCGCGGTGATACTCAAGAACTGACGCTCGTTCGCTTCTCTTAGACCTGAGCCTCTTCGCTCGCAAGTCCGAGAAGCTTTCGCCGATTCGATTCGCACGATCTGGTACGCCATGATCGGAGTCGCCGGCGTCGCTTTCCTCTTCTCGTTAACGCTCAAGAGTATCCCGCTCACGAAAGAACGAGACGAGAATTGGGGACTCGAAGAACCATCGAAGAAGGAGAAAAAGAACCCTGTATAAGGCGGTCTGTATTCTGTAGATTGTAGCGACTCCGCTGTAGAATTGGGAACTAAATTGTCGGGATTGTTGAAACGTGTTTCAATTCATTGGGTGTTACTGATTCAGAGAGATGGTCCAAAAGTCCGACGAGAGTGAGGAGAGAGTAAGCACAGGAAGAGTCGCATGAGGAAGAGAGGGTTGGAATAGTTGATGACAGAAACCGAGATCGAGGAAACGAGACAAGGTAAAATCACTGGAGACTTGACGACGATGAGACGCGATTACGAGAGGTTGGCGGGGAGACCAGGGTAGTACCACGTCGTCAAGCTATAGCGGGGCAAGAAATTGTCAGTCCAAAGGTCAGAATGAAGCGCTTACTTGATGAGACTTACGCGATTATCAAGTAAACGACCATGAGCGTGAGACCTTCGAGCCAATTCGTGCGTCCATCGGCGATCGCCCAGTTGACTCCGCAGATACAGAGGAACAGGAGTAGAGTTTCGAAAGGATCAAAGAACTGAGGAAAAATGAATTAGAACGGAGCTCAGACTTCGGAAGGAGAACTGGGACCCACGAGATCGAGAGGTTGTCCGATGCACCAACCTAGAAGTACGAGGATCGGTACGACAAACAAGGCGATTTGGATTGAACTGTACGAGCGGAGAGCAGCGTCAGTAAGCAGGAGCGATGTGACGAACCGTCGCAAAGAGAGAAGAGGCACACCTTCCGACAGCTACGGCGAGCGAAAGATCGAGCTTGTTCTTCGTCGCGACTGTGATTGCGCTACAGAAGAGATGCGCAACAGATCGTTAGTTTGAGCGCTCGAAGGCCACGCGGGAAAGCAGGGTACAGCTGAACGTACGTAACGTGCTCAGCGGCATTACCGACGACTGGCAGCAAGATGAGGGCGACGAATTCGGTCGAAATGTTTCCGGTGGCCGTCAGACCACTAATGGACGAGACGAGGAACTCGGCAGTGACACCCTGAATTCATCGAAACGAACTGTCAGTCAGAGTACAAGATCGAGACAAAGGATGTTAAACTCACAGTGAGAACGGTGACGACAACGAGCAATCCAAGCGCGAAATAGATGCTCAATTTGGGACTCTCGACGTGACGAGGAGGCAAGCCATTGACGTAACCTCCCTTCTCGGGGTCGTGACTCGAGACGTTGACGAGATGGGTCGAAGAAGGTAACGGTCCTTCTGCCTCTCCTCCTTCGCCGGGCATTCCAGCTTCGACGTCTTGGTGATTGATCGAAGAAGCTCGACTCCTGATACTGTGACTCGTTTGCGAGGAATTCGTCGAGGAACCCCACGAGGGAATGCGGAAAACTCGACCTTGAGTGGGAGGTTGAGGTCCTTCGTATTGAAGGAGCATCGCGGCGGGAGAGAGCGCTTCACCGTTCGAAGTCGTCGTCGTAGCGGGTACGTAGAGGTAAGAGTGAGTCCAGAGTTGGAAGACGAGGTACGAGGCTGTTCGGAGCTCGGGTGAGATCAGCTCGAGGTCGCGGGAGAGGGGAAGACGGCGATGACGTACCGTAAGTGAAGAGTAGTATGAAACAGATTCCTCGTGAGAGCTGAAGTACGTCGTCATCCTGTAGAAGAAAAGACGTTGTCAGGTTGAGCTGTGAGACAAACAAGTTGGAAAGAACTGACGGTTTGATCAAGACTTTGAGTTCTTCCCCATTCGAGGAACGAGTGGAAAGCGGTAGGAACGACGATGGCGACAACTGTAGAATCTTACATGTGAGCTCGATGTCGACCAAGCTCGACGAAGGGAGAAGAGACGAACCAGAAATGCCGAGCAAATTGATGTTCAATTGCGCAGCTCGAATCGAGTATCCCTGTTCGTGAAATCGTAGTCCACCAGCGAAGAATGCACCGCCCATGACGAGGAGACAGTTCGACAAGATTGAACCAAGCATCGAAGATCTGACGACGTTGAGTTCTCCTTTGATCAAAGCGAGGATCGCAATGATGAGTTCGACCGCGTTACCGAAAGTAGCATTCAGCACTAGATTCGAGGGAGAGGATCAGCGACGGAGATGATACAACATCGAAGGCGAGGGAAGCTTACAACCACCGAAAGCATCTCCGACTCGAAGGGCGAGTTCTTCGGTTGCGAATCCGAGGAGAGCGGCGAGAGGAATGATGGCGAAGAAGGAACAGACGAAAACGACCGTAGACGATTGATGACTGAGATCCATTGCCCATGCGACCTGATCAAAGCGAAGGAGTCGTCAGTCTTCAGAGGAGACTTGAGAGATTGAAATTCGAAAACTGACGGGAACGGCGATCAAGAGGACGTTCAACCACGAGTATTTCACGGTATTGCGGAGACATTCCTTGAAGGTGGGGTTCTTGCCAACTGGTACCTTTGGTTCGAGAAGTTTCTTCGACAAGAGTGGCGGTCGAGGAGCGTTCGGAGTCGTTGCACCGCCATGGAGTCCCGAAGAGTTGATTCCTCCTCCATCGCCTCCTTCTCCGCCGTTTCCGACGGTGAGAACGGTTAGATCAGTACCATGACGATGGAACTTGGGCGTCGCTCCGTTATCGGTGTGAGCGTGCGAGACTGACGAGGCGCCAAGCGAATCCGACCTTGTGAGATCTGGGGCTGACGACGACGTGCGCAAGTTTGGGTTGCTACCGGTGGCGGAGGTGGTCGTCGCAGGGGATATAACTTGTAGTAAGCGTTTGTGTAATGCGTTGGGATTCAACTCGGAGGTGGGAATCGAATCATGCTGCTGAGTGGAGTGGTTGAAAGACTGATTGTGCTGAGTTAACCCCAATATACCCGGTTCCGCCGGGGCTGTAGATTCTTCTGACTGAGTGATGGGTGCAGTAGGGTTGACCATGCGTTGGAGGGAGTGAGGAGAGTGAGAAGAAGGAAGGAGAAAGGTTGAACCCGCGAGGAATTTCTTGGCCTTGAGCGATATCGCGCTGTATCGCTTTGCGGAGAATTCCACCTATCAAACACCTGTTGCGATCTACTCTATGCGTACGAAGATAGCTACAGTGCGTACGCTTTCGTAGAGGTTTTAAGAAAGTTGAAAAAATGATGAGACATTCGACGATTTGATGCAGATCGGTGAGCTCATGCTTGTTCTCCCTCTGCCACTCTTCTCACACAGCAGCACCGAACGACCAAGCGATAGCTATACACACAAGCCGCCGAAGGTAAACTCGACACCCTCGATTCGATCTCTTCCCACACCGCCAGCTTAGTTTCGCTCAGTCCCTTCTGCCATGGACTTCATCTGCCTCAGCTTCGGTTGCTCGAAGCAATACTCCCAGGTAAGGCGCTAATCGATCTGGTACCCGTCATGTAGAATCGGAAAGTGACTGATCTCAATTCGCTCGGCTCGCTTTACAGGAAGGAGGAGGAGCACACTGGTGTCCACGCTGTTCAAATCCTCAAGTCTACGCTGTCAAAGGTGAGTCAGTGAGCTGGATCTTGGTATGCCTGGAGAATAACTGACGATTTTACATTTCGAAAGAACGGAACTGTCTCGAAATCTGTTGCATTCCTCTCGTACCTCTCGGTTCCTCCCACATCTGGATGTGCTCGATCTGTCAGTGGCAAGCGAGTCAGAAAGGACTCGCTCCTCCTCCAGCGAATCAGCAAGGCATGCCTCCACAAGGCGGTGGATACGGAGGCGGTGGTTATGGTGGCCAAGCTCCGATGGGATACCGTAAGCTCGCTTCTCTTGGATCGTGTCCCGTTTGACTCAGCGCGCCACGTCCGCTGACTACGGTCTTTCTCGAGTTCCAGCGCAACAACCGATGCAACCTCATTAACCGAATCATTCATCTTCCTCCTCTTTCTTCTCGCTCTCTCTCCTGTTGCAGTCCTATATCAATATGTCATTCCTTAACATCACAATCTAATCTCCGTTTCTCACTTTACCGAGACTAGAGCTCGAGGAAGAGAGAACGTAGTGCTTCGAGCTGTCAGAATCGATGTAAGAGGACGCGACCTGGTCGCAAGGACGAACGCTCTCAGGCAAAGTGTATAAAGGCAGATATTATATTTTGCAGAAGAGAGAAGGGAGATACATTCCGAGACGAGCGATACAGAGGAACAGAAACATAAACAAAAACCGAATCTTTCCTTTCCAGCTATTGACAGTTCTCCCTCTTGCTTGTTCGCTATTTACAAAGATCAACCCTTGTGTTCATGCACTATTCACAGATATCAAACTTGACGACGACTCCCATTTCCTCGGATCCATCTTGAATGAGTTGGCACGTTGAACGATCAGTCGTAGGAAGTGTACCGAGATGAACCTTACGAAGGTGTTTGAACTTGTAGAAGCAGTCGAGGATTTCGCGGTCAGGGAAGATTTCGTCGGGATCGGTCGACTTGCGGTCCGAGTCCGAGATCCAACAGGAGTCTTCGAAGGAGAGTTCTTCGAGGAGAGGAGATTTCGAGAGGTGCATTTCGAGGAAGACGAGGGAAGGACCGCGACAGTTGTGGAGAATGAGGAGTTTGAGCTGGGGGAAGAGTGGGAACGAGTCGAGCGGGAGGGACATTCCGTCGTGTTCGAGACCGTAAGAGGAGAGGCGAATGGGGTCCAGACTGGCGGCGGCTCCGATTTCGAGTGATTCGAGTTGCGATCCTACTCGATCGGCGAGGGTGGAGAGTTTGCTCGACTCTGGTGGAGGTCCGAACGAGTACGAGAGGTGTCGAAGAGGATGCGACGCCGCAGGCGAGGGAAGGTAAGCAGCGTCGCAGAACGTATGCCTTTCCATGCTGATACTCAGACGATCGACCGCGAGAGGGAAGCAGAGTCCGGTAGTACGAGGTCCTTTCTTCATGTTGAAGCAATTGAGAATGACTTCACGAAGGGGTTGCTTGAAGATCGTCGCGAGAAGCTTGAAGACGGTCGCGAAGGTGGCTTTCGACCCTTCCGAATTCGTTTCGTTGAAGACTAGAACCGAGGTGATCGTCGGAAGGGAGGGTTTGATTGCTCGAGCGACGGCACGAATGATTGATTGAGTCGCGACGTTGTAATCGACATGTTGAAGCAACGGGCAAAGACCGAGTACTCCGAGGTACCATTCCTCCGTCTCCGTTCGTCCTTGAGCGCCTTCCATCGGTCCTTCCTCGAAGATGAAGTCTTCGAACCATTTGGGCATTCCACTCGTCGTTCGAACGAGACCCCCGTGAAAGTTAAGGGCGTAGAGAAGTCGCAAGCCGGTCGCTTGTCGGATGTTGAAAGACATCGGTAGCATGTCGTCCTTAGCGAAGGCGAATGGGCTGTAGTACAGAGCTCGACGAGCGGAAGGGAGAAGTTTGCGACAAACGAGGCAAAGTTTGGAGAGACTCGAGAAGTCGACAACTGCGACACGTACGGACATCGAGATCAGCTTCGAGTGAATAGACTCGTCGATATGAACATACCGTTCGGGTACTTGTCATCGTTGGCAACTTGAAAAGCGATGAGGTCGAGGACGAGGACCGGGAGCGTCACGAGCGATGGTCTAGCGGAAAGAGGAGGGCCAATGGCTCGTCAGCTTTACGTATTCAATGGTCTAGGTCCCGCTCAGTCGTCAGCATCCGCGAGAGAAGACTTACTTTGATTTCGAAAGTTCGGGGTCGCTCGAGTTGTCTGAGACCCTGACGCGAGTGTTCGAGCGCGGCATATTAATTGATGATCCGTGTGCTCGCTTGAGCGTGGCTGTCGTGGAGAGGGAGGAAGGGAAGAGAGCTGACACCGTCGAGGCGCGACTCCGAGTCTCCGGAAGAGAATAACATTGCGTCATTCTTTCGATGACGATTGCCTGGGTTACCTGGGAATGTACAGTAGTTGAGCCTCGTATGTATTTACTCTCTGTGTAAAGACAGCATGAGAGGATGAAATCGAGGGACCGAGTTTTTTCTTTCTCGTTCTGCAACGTGACTCTCTCATCTCGCAACGATCAAGACTGAGTCTCGACTCGAAGAATGAACGAAAGAAGATCTTAAAATTGTCGAGACGAGAGGGAATGAACCCCATCTCGCAAAGACAGATACCCAAAAAAGTGAAAATCCACCCTTCCAAACAAAAGAAAGATATCGTTTCCGTAATTCCCCTTCTCTGAACATCCCACCGAACCGATACGTCGAACGAACGAGTAACGATTGCTTGATGAGGCGCTTAGAGACGACGACCACGACGACCACCCTTTCGGCGGGTAGAATCGGTAGGAACGGGAGTGACATCCTCGATCCTTCCGATCCTCATACCGGCACGGGCGAGGGCACGGAGGGCGGCTTGGGCACCAGGACCAGGGGTCTTCGTTCCAACACCACCAGTGGCACGGATCTTGATGTGGAGAGCGGTGATACCGATTTCCTTGCATCGGACGGCGACATCTTGAGCGGCCAACATGGCAGCGTAGGGCGAAGACTCGTCACGATCGGCCTTGACCTTCATACCACCTGTGCGCGACGTAAGATGTCAGTTTGTCTAGCGTAGCCATCGAGAAGCGAGACGACAGAAAAGCAAAAAATGAAAACTTACCGGTAACACGAGCGATGGTCTCCTTTCCGGAGAGATCGGTGACGTGAACGAAGGTGTCGTTGAAGGAAGCGAACTACGTAAGAGAAGAGCTGCGTCAGTACAGACGTCAGAAGAAAGAGGGCGGGAGAAAGAGCTAGGCAAAAGAAAACTGGACAAAACTCCTCTTCTACGAGAGTTCTGCGGCCCAGATTACGTGTGTAGCTCCTTCTCGTCCCGATGAAGACGCTGATCGCGGAACTCACAATGTGCGCAACTCCGAAGACAAGCTCACCCTCTTTGCTGTAAAATGGTCAGAAATGGTCAGAAACGTCAGTAAAGCAAAGCTTTTTAGCCGTTTTTCGCGCTGATTTCAGCTGTGACAACGACAAAGCGATGTACTCACGCGTTAGGGCCGAGGGAGGTGTTCTACAGGGCGAGAAGAGGAGAGTTAGCCGTCTGATTGAAACGATGAAACGGAGAAGAGCAACGAGGTTGAGGGGATGCAGACACCATCGCTAGAGCACCAAGAGTGCATCAAGCTATCCCGTGTACCAGCATCGCCCGAAGAGACGGAGGAGGGAGCGAAAGGGAGGGGGAGATGAGGGAAGACAGGTAAGAAGCGAGCGGGTGCTTACGGTAGCAACAGCAGGGGCGGAGACTTTTTTGGGTGCCATTATTGAGGATCGAAGGGACGCGGAGGATTGGCCTGATCGCTGGAGAGAAGAGAGAAAGGAAAGAAGAGTCGGTGAAAAATTTGGGCAAACTTGTCTCTCACCCTTCAACCCGACTAGACTCGACTGATCAGACAAGATGGGACGTAACCGTAGATCCCGTACTCATTCAAATCCGTGAGTAGCCTTCCCTGGTCTTGTTCGGAGATGAAACTGATCGGATTCCACCGCCTCATCTCCCTCGTCTCCGAAACAACAGGAAGAAGAATCAGGCAACTACACAGAAGACAAAGAGGTATCGCAGGGATATAGATCAGATCCACGATGACATCAAAGACGGCGGGAAGCAGAAGTTCTTGGAAGATTTAGCTAAAAAGGATCTCGAAGATCTACCTGGTGAGCCCCTTTCTCCTCCTGGAACGCGAGACGCTGCACAAGTGAGCTAACAGACTGTGATTGCGCGCAGGTCTCGGTAAATTCGGTTGCGTTTCGTGTTCGAGGTATTTCGCAGATGCGATCGCTCTCGAGACTCACAACCGGGGTAAACCTCATAAGCGACAACTGAAGAAGTTGGAGGAGGAACCCTACACGATCGAAGAGAGTTTAAGGGCAGCAGGAGTAGGAGTGGACAAGGGAGAATACGGAAAGAGGAAAGAGAAAGAAGCGAAAGAGGAAGAGGAGAGACAGAAGCAGGGAGAAGCAGTTATGACAGAGTAGACGGTCCGAATGATAGAAGAGTGAGGGAGCACTGGAGCACAGAGGCTCAGGGGTCCAGTCAGGAGGCGGCCATCAAGCATTTTCGATTTCGATTTCGATTTTCTCCCATCGACTCGATTCCCTCATCCCCTCTCTCTTCCACAGCCTCCTCTTCGCATCGAGCTCGACCCTTTCCCTCGCTACTCCAATACCCTCGCCAGTTACTCCCTCCTCGACTATCCGTTCTCGTTCAACGACACCCTTCTTCCATCCGACTTCTCGCATTCTTTCGCTCGTTTCGCCGCGCTTTTTCTCTCGCTCTTTACGGTTGTACTTTCGCGTTGACACACTTTTCTCGTTCTGTTCCAATCTCGCATAGTTTCTCCTAGATGTTTCTATTTTGGTTTGTTTTTTCTGAATCAGCTTGTATAACAACGCGCAACCTCTTCTGGAACCCTTTCTCACCCGGTCCAAGGTTTTAGCGTGAGTACTTCTTCCTATCTTGACGTGTTGAAGGTGTGCCGGGCCTATCGAGGGAAGAGTCACTATCGAAAACGAAATTCTTCTTTCTGCAACGTGGTCTCAAACGATGCAACATCAGCTTACAACACCTTGTAAGTCTTGCTCATCTGTCCACGAGTTGCTTATCGCTTACCTTGTCTCGACAACAGCCCGTCGTTCTCGCTCCTCTGCTTTCTTCTTCCTCCATCCCCTCGTCGATCTCTTCGCGAGACCTCACTTCCCGAAAACAGCAACTCCATCTCCTGATCACTCTCACCACCGCTATCGTCTTCTTCCTCTCTCAAGGCCCTTTTCATTCGCGACGACTGCATAAGGACACAGGCGAAGGCGGTAACGAGAATGAGGAGGGTGAAAATCGTCGAAAATGCGATCGCAGCTGTAGGGACAAGGTCGAGCGTGTATCAATAGCGATTCATAGACAGTCGGAATGGCTGCTCTCCTCGCATCAAGCGACAATCGACAGAGTTCGGAGGGGAAGAAGAAACGCTCACCGAGTCCGACGAAGGAATTCCTCGAGTATTCGTTTCCCGACGCGTATTGTTCCAGCGTCGAGTTTGACGATGTCGAAGCTAGCGCTAGGGTTGATGAGGCGGAAGAGACTGCCGGCGGACGGTCAGAGGGAGGTGGGTAGATGATCGCGAAGATTGTGGTAGTCGAGATCGGGTGCTCGTTGGACAACCGTGCTGGAGACGACGACGGCCCAACGTCGCCGAGGCGAGTAGGATGTATCGTTGTGACGGTATACGTGAGATCTGCTTGCGAGGGGTTCGAGAGAGGGCGAGAAGAAACAGTTGAGTTCATAGTCGATGAAGCGAGAGCGAGAGGATCTATGGACACGGCGGTCTTGTTGATAGCAGTGGTGGGAATGAGCCAGGATAAGGCGAAGGATGAAATCTCAAACGCTCGGCTCGCCTTTTAGTCTCCGAGGACAATTCCGGATGACAGTTGGGATCCGTGCGCTTTGCATGAGGGTGCTCGCTTCCTCTGGTCTTTTCTTTTGCTCCACCTCTACTCTTCGTTCGAGCTACAAGGAAGGAGAGAACAGCTCAGCGGTATCTGCCCAAGGATTACGCTCATGTCGTCCCTCTCGATGCCAACGACACTCGAAACGAACTCTCTCACCGTCATCAAGCGTCAGAACCGGGAAGAAGGAGACTCGACTTCGCCTTCATCCGACGCGACCGACAAGCCAGACGAAGAACAAAGTGAAACGAAATCAGCAAGTAAACCCGATGCGACGAAATCAGACTCCTCGAAAGACTCCCCGACACCGACTCTGACGGCTACCAGCAGCTCAGAGACAGAGACAGAGACAGAGACGAAGAGTACGTCTAGTGACGTGCCATGGGCGAGTGCTCGTCCAGGTTCGATGCAACCGTTCTCAGACGATCAAACGACGGTCAAGGTGGTTGGCGTTTCGAGTGGATTCACGTACGTCTCTCCCTCTGACTCGAGGGCCATCGTCTCAGCTCGCTGAAGAGAGGAGTATGGAATGATGAGCGTTCAGTTTCGAATGTCCCAAAGCGGGCGATAGTTGGAAAGATGTAACGCTCGGAACCGAGCTGCAGGCGAAATATGCGGAAGGAGCAGGATGTTACATGGAATACGTCTTTACCGGTAAGCTTCCAGAAAGCGAGGTCGCAGAAGCCAGATGCTGACGAGGGGCTCGCATCGGCAAAATACAGGAGACAGCATACAAATCTGTGAGCTGCGTTCCCTCCTCACAATCAACCAAGTCCTCCCCACAATCAACCAAGTGGGGACTCTGTTTGATAACTTCGACGAGGGTGACAGACGGTACGACTGGAACGGAAGCAGGGATCTTTGGTTGCTTGTGAGCTTTGACGTCGTTAATTGTCGATTCTGTCATTTCTCTCTTGACTCATTCCGCACGATATCAGCGTGACGACTCCTCAGTGGAACGCGACGGAATGGTGGGACGCCTCTGGAGGTGCGACCGCGACGAACGCTTACGCGGGAAGCTGTTTCATGAACGGACTTGGCTATAGCGAACACACAGTTCGACTGGTCAACAGCCCAGGTGAGCCCCTTCCCTGTTCTACGCTACACCTGTAGCTGCTGACAATCTGGACGTTGGGTAGTTGACCCGAAGAAGGCGTATTTCACGGGTTCGTGGCTCTGGGTTCTTCTCGATTTCGCTCGAGCTACTGATCGCCGGCTCGTCTCTTCAATCGATGCTTGTACAGGTCTTCGCTATACGACGAACAAAACGCAAGTACCTTGGTCGAGCCATGAATGGGATGGATGTTGTTCGAAAGCGACTTTCGCTGGTGGAGAAGCTCCAAAGGTCGAGATAGGAGGAGCGACGGGAAATGGAACGGCGAACGGGGCCGTGGTAGGAGATGTCATTGGTGGAATGTCGAACGGTACTGCACTCGCACTCATGTGAGTTCAACTCACTCTCCAGTTTTCAGCGAATGAGACAGAGCTTACCTTGGCTTGAACCCTACAGTATGGCCGCAATCGTTGTGATCAGTCTCGCTACGATTCTACTCTTGTAAGTCGACTCACTCGAGCAGGTCAATGTGCTGCAGACTGTGTTGGCGATTCACTTGAAATGACTGACGTCCTCCTCACCTAATCATAGTACGATGTGCTGCAAGCGACGAGGTGGTTCGCCGCAGAGAAAGTCAGTACAGATCACCCTTCACGACGATGAGCCGGAGCGGCGAACGGGAACTTCAAGCGGTCGACAACACATTCGTTCCCGCTCAAAATCGAGGGTCCGCCACCGCCGACGTCGCACGCCGTCCCCTTCGCCTACTCCATCCACGGAATCGGATGAAACCTCGACGGACACGGAAACCGAAAAGGTGAACGAGCGCGAGAATGGCAGAAGGCGGAGAAAGAGCTTGATCGAGGATAACCAGTACGGGAATTGGGGAAAGGAGGATGCGTGAGGAGGAGGTAACTGAGAGCTGGGCTGAAGGGCGTGGTCGTTGACTCTGGCTATGGAAGATTTCGGTCGTTTTGCAGCTTGTAGAGTTGTGAGTGACAACAGGATGTTTCAATTCGAACGACATGCGGGAAATAGATATACAGTTACATCGGAGAGTTGTCGACGCTGGTTCTCCTCGAGGCAGAGAAGCTGAAACGTCGATCGTCCCCTCCATGCAGATGATGAGGACTCGAAAGATCTAGACCGTACAGAAGGTATGTTTCTCCGACGAGAGACTTTGTCACAAACTGCGAGAATGTCAGAGAATCGTCAACAATGATTCGGTCGGAACAAGCGCGGAAGGGACCGAGAAGTAAGTTACCATCAAACGATCGAGACGCTATTCGGCGAACAATGTCGAGTAAGCACAGCTCTCGTTCAGTCTGAAAGAGAGAAAGCGCTCACGTTGACGATGGCGTAGACAGCTGATACACCCGTTGAGAATCGCATGTAGTCGATCGAGCAAATCACTTCGAGTGTGACATGTTGGGGCAGACCTTCGATGTCGTCGTCTCCGAGGGTCAACTCGTAAGCGTAAGGTCGTCCAGCTTCGTGTACCTCCGGAGGATTCAAGAATCGTTCGAGAAGAGGATTGTAGACCATCGGTAGAGGAGCACCGTCATCTGCGAGGACAGGGCAACTCGTCAGCTGGGTCACGAAAAGCGTCGGCGATTGCGCGACAACCGAAAGATGCGCTCTTCTCGCCATCAACCATAAACGCACGAAGGAGTAGGAGAAAACTCACAAAGAGCGGAGGATAACAGTTGAAAGGTCGTAAACAGATCTTGAAGGAAATACGGGTTCGAAAGTTGCGAACGATGGAGGAGAGCGGTCGTCCATTTGTCATCGAGGGCTGAAACGGTACCACAGAGTTCTCCGTATAGATCGAGGATTTCCATCTGAAGTGTTTGCAGAGCAGTGTAGTGTTCGGCGGGCCAAGGACCTTGAAGCGATAATTCGTAGCGAGTCATCGTCGCGGCTTGAGTCGATTTCGCGAGTCGAGCCCGAAGAGTTCCGATATTCTTGATAATCGCTTTCGGAGGTTTCGAAGCTCCATGCTTGACGTTTGCGAAACTGACGATTTGAGCGAAACATGCCCCGAGTCGATCGATTACTTTCGCGTAGGTTTTGCGAATCGAAATCTTCTGAGTCGCTACCGGAGGGACGTAAGTCCAGACGAAAGCGATGCTGATACCTGTCGGAAGAAGAGCAGCGTCAGTTCTCCATGCAGCGAAGGGAGATTGGAAAGGGAAAGAAAGCCTACCGATGAGAACACACACCATTCGTCTCCAAGCAATGGGCCATCCCCACCCGACAGACGACGGCGCCGGATTGTGAGCATTCTGCCAGCTGTAACCGATGATCAAGACACTCGTGACGGCGGGTAAAATACCCTTCATAGGGGGCATAACGTGACTGTTTGAGGATAAAGGGTCAGTACAACTCAGAGAAGGGCGGAAGAAGACGACTGCGACGACTCACATCCGCCAGAAGAAGATCGGAAAGAGACCGAAAGCGAAGACGACTGCGACGGCGTAAGGATTTCCTTTCCCTCGTTGAGCCGCGATCGACCAAATCAGCAATCCGTAGACCGCTCCTCCAAACGTGCCGAAGACACGCAAGATGAAGCCGAACACAGTGTCCCCGACCCATTGAGTAGTCGTGAGCGCAATCATGATGACTACCCAGACCCCTCGTTCTCGTTGGAAAAACATCGATGTCGAAGGGAAGTAAGCTGGCATCGTGCAAATACCTAAGCCATTCGATCCAATCAGGGTCAGTCACGCCGGAAAAAGAGACAATCCAGACGAACGAGACCGCTTACCCATTAGAACCGCAGCTTTCAATCCGAAAAGTACATCTTTCCTGGTAATTCTCTCGCCAAAGTTCGCTATTCTGACTCCAGCTAACTGCCAAGCCGTCTTCGGAGGTCGATAATCGGGATGTCGACCTGCTGAGAATGATCGAATGTCGAGGTCTCCAGTCGAATCGGGATCCTGCAAAAGTGAACTCAAGAGATTTAGTTGAAGCTTCTTGTGGTCAGACATTCTCTGAAACCTTACCTCGTCGTCGGCTCCTTCTTGTGCACTCGTCTTGTCGAATCGAGCTTTGGACCAATCCGGGAACCAGATTCTAATCAACAGCCGGGAAGAATTCACGTCAGCTCTTCTTTCGCTCGAACGTTAATCAAAAGGTCGAGATGCTCACCGAGGTCTTCTCCTCTTCTTCTCGATACGCAACACCGATTCGAATACATCGACGAGAGCCTCCGACCATCCAAGTAACGACGACTGATAGGAGAACGCCCAGAACAATCCTCGATGACTGGGGGTCAGGAAATCTTCGTCGTGAGGGTTCGGCGGTTCGAGTCCGGCTCCGTAGGGATCGAACAGTTTCGCGAAGGGTCGGATGACGTCGAGTCGTTTCTCGTTTCGATAGGCATGTAGTGCAGATTTGAGTTCTTCGAGTTGTTGCTCCGATTTCCGGATTTGTTCGTCGACGAGTTTGTCGTCTTGACGGAAGAGGTAACTCCAAGTATTCTCCGTCGACTTGACGCGGTGGATCGTTTCAATAAGGTGACCGACGACGCGGTCATTCGTCGACAGAAGTTCTTCGGACGTCGTGCTGAGAAGTCGAACGATTTCCTCGATGTGTTCTTCGTCGCGACTAGATCAGCGGACCGAGTCAGCACACTCAAACTGAATCAGTGACTGAGGAGAAACGGCCTACGGATTTGACAGGAAATCTTCGAGATCTGCGTACCTCATCGAGGCGACGAGGCCGACCGGTTTGATGTCGACGTGAGGGTGAAGAACGTCGTGGAGGAGAGACGATAGACTGACGTGACTCGAACGATCTCGATGACGATGTCGGGAACGAGAACGAGGTTTCATCTCCTTGAGCGATTGAACGGTCTTTTCTCGACGCAGTTCGAGCGAGGAACGAGAGTGGTGAGATTCGGAACTGCTGCCGACAATCGGATTCGAGCGACTTCGGCGATATGCGGGAGTCTTAAGAGGTGAAGGAGGCGAAAGAGGCGAGCCTCGAATAGAATCGGGTTGACTGCCTCGTCGAGATCGATCTGATTGTTGCTTCCTCTTCTCGTTGTCGAGAGCTTCGGCCAGAGCTTTCGAGTTCGCAGCATCCTTCGATTCTTGCAGAGCAGGACTGCGAGCCGGGGAAGATGGTCGAGTCGAAGCAGGAGTGTCGTCAGGTGATGCGACAGTCGAAGGCGGTCCCGAACGACCCAAGTGAATCGTGAGTTGATCAGCGACTACTCCTCCTTTCGAATCTGAGAAGTCGCGATGAAGGTGTTTGCTGACAACGTCGTAGAAACGAACGAAACCGGCTAAGAACGACCCGAGGTTCAGGATCGCGAGCTCAGCACGGTAGAGATGAAGAGAGACTCACTGGTTCGAGCCGTCAATATTCGCATCTTCTGCAAGACCCCCGTCAAATCTTTCCCGTTTACCCTCGCGAAATTGATCTCCCTCGTCAAATTCGCTTCCGCCGTATTCATCAACGCCAGACTAGCCATCGCTTGTCCCGTCACCTCCTTGATCTCTGCAAATTCGAGCCAATCTGCCGTTCTCGGGTTCGCTTTCAACATCTCCCGTTGTCGTTGAATTACTTGACGGAGAGGGGTGAGAGTTGCGATCGTTCGATCCGAGAATTGGTGAGCGAGGGTTTCAGGGAAGACGAAGAGGGAGCAAAGAATGATAATCGCGTGTTGGCAGGCGAAAGGGATGAAGAATGTGAGACCGATTGAATAGTAGGCGTAAGGAAAGAGGACTCCGAGCGTCAACGAGATGACTTGGAGCTGCAGTGCGGCCGAGTCAGTATCGAGAGAGCGAACAGAAAAACGAATTGAACTCACGATGATCGCGAAAATGCACCCAAAGAGGGCGGGACCGGGACCGAGATAACCTCGAAGCCAAAGGAAGAATCCACAGGCTACTCCTAGGAATACTCCGCAGACTGCGCTGCTTGCTGGTTCGAGGAATTTGCCGCTGTAGAGATCGTTCGTGACTAGGTCCGAGATCTCAGCTGCCGAGTAGCCTTGATTGAGGTAAGGTTGTGCTGAGAGAGTCGAGAATTCAGCTTGAGTCCAGTGATATCGACTACGGGCGGCATGAGCGATTGCGACTACCGAGAGACGAGTACAAGTCAGCTCCCTGAATCTCGGCGAGAGAGAACGAAAACACCTCGCGGAGGCCAAAAACCGCATGGAGGTGAAGAAGAGAAAGCTGTGCGAACTCACGAGCTAGAGTCGCCCAGGCCCACGAGATCGAGACGAGGAGGAACTGGAAGAAGGTCTGTTCGAGTTGATTCGCGATTGGGAGAGCCGCGGGTGAAATGACGGAAACGACGAGAACGAGGAATCCAGCTCGTCCCATTGCGACTTGACTCGGATGTGCGAGGACTGTTCCAGAAGCAGTTCACGGTCAGCTAGAGGATCACAACGTCATTGTGTTGACTCACTGAGTACTAAGCCACACCAGGAAGCGATAGTCGACCGAAGAACTGGTCGTAGGCCTTTCCAGTTGAGTTTTGACGGTACCCACGCGAGCGATTCAGGGATTGAAGGTGAATGACCTCCGAGCCTCTTTGACCAACTCTTCTTCGACGCTGTATTCTTTCCCGAGTCGCCTGTACCGCTGTTGGAAGAGGTTGGCGAAGGTTCCTCAGTTGTCGAAGACGGAGGGTAAGTGTGTTTCTCCTGCGAGTTCCGGCTTTGTCCTAACTCCTGATCTCCCTCATGATGTCTACTCGTCCATCCACCGTTGTCCCGACCGGTCTCCGGGTCCGCTGCGAAACCAACATGCCGTTCTTCTTCATCTCGACTCCCTCTCCTGCTCGACCGATTCGACGGCGATACTGCTTCGTCAACGATGATCCTAGGGAGCCTCTGTTCCAACTGTTCTACTTCTGAATCGTCATCGCGGTCGTCGTCGAGGTCAAATTGTGGTTTGTTTCTTCGGTCTGAAGATGTCATTCAACTCGTTGGTTTGAACACCTCTAGCGTCGGTCTGGTGCTGCTCAGATCAAACGACTAAGCTTACGAGCTTCTCTGGGTCGCTGGCGAGTCGTAAGGAATCGGTGAGTGGATGAAAGTGTTGACTCCGAAATCCGATCGAGAAATTTTCGAAAGTCAGTCACGTTCACGAATTCTTCGTTTACAGCGATCTCGCCCGCAAAGATTCGATGAATTAAGGGAAGCGAAACACATTGGAATGAAATTGTAAAAGCAAATGGCAAGATTTTAGTTGGCAAAAAAGGGAAGAAAAACACATAAATCAAAATAACCTCGACGACGATGCGCTCATTACTCTCTCCGTGCGCATCATACACTGCTCCTCCACACTCTTCACTGTCTCCTATCCTCGCCAGCTCCGCCTCGCCCTCATTTCGATAACCCGTTCAACTCTCTGACTCTCTCTCATCCGTTTAACTCATTTAGTTCTTGGCCGAAGGAGGGTTGTCTGCGGGTGAATCGATGCGTCAGGATCCGGTATGCGAACGGTGTATTCCTGTGTGAGATGACAACGATGCGAAACTGGTACTTACAGACAATCTTTCGGGCCTTGAGAGGTCCCCACTTGAACTTCTTGGTCCAGATGGAAAGAGCTACACAATGCCGAGGTATATTAGGAGTCAGTCGAAGATACGCCACGAACAAGACACTGGAAGGAGGGAGAACTTACCGAGAAGGGAAGTGAGAATGATCGTCGCTTGCATACCCATCTTTTTCCTCTCATCCAATTCGGGTTCCGAAGACCAAGCCAAGAAAGTTGTGACATCCTTTGCCATTTGCGAGGTGGTCGCAGGGGTTCCATCCTCGTAGTCGACGAGTCCATCGTAAAGTACTCGAGCCATTCCGATAGCTCCTCCGGGGAAGTAAGGGTTGTAGTTGAGACCTTCACGGATCTCGACACCAGGGGGAGGGTCGACGTATCCAGTGATCAACGAGTAAACATAATCCTGAAGGGAGAGACGAAAAAACATGAGTTTTCGAAAATTAGCAAAAAGAAAGTTGATCGAGACTTACAGCTCCTCCGTGACGAGCCTTGGTGATGAGAGAAAGATCGGGAGGGAGGGCACCAGCGTTTCCAGCACGGGCAGCTTCCTCGTTGGCGTAAGGAGCGGGCATGTAATCCGAGAGTTTACCGGGTCGTTGGAACATGGATCCTTCGGAATCGGGTCCGTCTTCGTATTCAACTTCTTCAGCCATCGTCTTGACTTCGTCGACGGTGTGCGAGACACCGACGAGGTTACGCCAGGCGATACGGTCGAGGGAATGGCAAGCGGCGCAAACTTCACGGTAGACTTGGTATCCACGACGAATGCTGCACACCGATAAAGGGAGTAAGTCTCAGCTAACCTGGACCGCGTACACGAAAGGGGAAAAAGGACTCACGCAGCGTGATCGAAAGTGTCGAAAGGACCTTTGTGAGCCCAAGGGTATTCAGGAGGGTGGAGACCGTGATCGGCGGGAGATTCGGCCTTGGCTTCAGGTAACAGAGGGTTACCGTACAGCGAAGTGTACCATGCGAGAGTTCCAACCGAAACTGCCGCGAATCCAGCAGCGGTGCGGTTCGAGGTGGCGGCGCGGGAGAAGGCCGACTGTCACATAGTTCAATCGAGAGTACATGGTTGATTTGGGTGGGTCGGAATCGAGTAGGCGATCGAGTTGAAGGAAGAGATGAGATGGAGAAAAGGGTCGACAACGATTGGGCGTCAAGGGAAGGAAACAACGGCAAGAGGGAGGAGACGAGCGGTCAGTAAGGATATATAGAGAGCTCCCAACTGCTTCGAGATGCGCTAGAGCGACTCGGATGCGTCGATTGCGAGGGAATGGGGAATCGTTCTCGGAGGCGGGAGATGGAAATTGAGAGAAACTCACGGGAGAAGCGGCGGTAGAGTGAGATCGGGCGAAGGGGGCGGAAGGGTTCGCAGCCTTGAGGCTCGATCGGAGGAAGGAGAAGCGGCCGGCCATGGTTGACTTGGGAGAGTGAGGGAAAGAGCGAGTTCGACTTTCGTGAGTTCACTTTGTTTCTCGCAACCCTCTCTTTTGGCTCTCTGAGACCGTCAGACTGGTCTGAAATATTATGCGGTTCATCCTATCAAGGTCGCATCCCGAACGAATGAGGTACTACCGTGCGAGACGCACTCAACGTGATCCTAATTCGTAACTCTTCCCTAGCTCAGAGCCCTGGTACCGATGTCTACGCGTGTCAATTAGCCTCGTATGCTCTCTGAACACGCTCTGGATCCCCAGCGCGAGAGACGCGGGAACTCGATATTCCGAGCTTGTTGTCGATTCTCTCTCTCCCTCCACTACTCTCGCTCGACTCCAGGATGGCTAGTGAGAGGCCAGCCTTTCGACCAAACCGCACCAGGGCATCCTTATCCGCCTTCCCGAGCGCTTCCACGTCGAATCCGCTCTTCCCAAACAATGAGAATCGTGAATCAACTTCGACCCTCTCGGCGTCTACAACGAACCCGACACGCAAAAAGAGAGCACAGAGTCTCGGAGGAGATGCGTTGGAAGGACTCAGAAAGCGTACCAAGCTAGAAACTCTGAGGGCGGAAGCAACTATGAACTTTGAATTGAGTCCAAACAAGGCGGACCGCAGGAAAGCAGTGAGTCCCTCCGTCACTCAAGCATATAGAGAACACCTGCTGAAGTTACGATGTGTAGGCTCCTCGACGCTCGATCTTGAAATCAGTCGGAGTAGTTTTCGACAACAATACGGTCAATTTCGGTAGTTCTGCTCGTCGCCCTTCACTCGATCCGACGTCGAACACTACAGACCTCTCCGCATTATCCGCGTTCCAGAAGAAATCGACTCGCCGTCGTTCCTCGATCAAGCCCCTCGAAAATCCAGTAGAGCGCTACGATGATTCGGATCAGGACGAAGAGGAAGACGACGATGATCCGAATGGAAGTCTCGATATGGACATCACAAGGATGGATCACACGGTCGCGTACGACGAGCAGAGCAGGAGGGCTCACCGAGCTAGTCACAGTCGACGAGTCAGTTTCGCTCCTTCTGCGAATGTTCGGTAAGTCTCCGTTCTTCCCTCTCTCATCGACCTATGCCTGACCCCACTATGGATGTTTCAGACACTTCACTCCCGATAAGCCGACTGCTGAAGCACAAAACGCTCAAGCGGCAAGAGAAGCTGCCGAACGAGCCGCTCTCGAACTCGCGGAGCGAACTGGCGATACTTCCTTCCTCTCCAACACGTCTGGGATCAGCGCCGCCGATTTATCAGATGCAGAAGAGGAGGAGGAGGAGGACGAAGACGCGATCGAGAGTGAACCTTCGATGGAAATCGCTGGAGACGAAGTCACTCTCGCATTCAAAGGTCATTTCGCCGGTACTCAACTCCCCGTCTCGGCTTTACAACCGGAAGACGAACAAGAAGAAGACGAGGTCGAGCCTCCGGCACCGGCTGTTGGAGGAGAAGCGGACGAAGATGGTACTCAGGCGATGGATGAAGTTACGAACGATTTCACAAGTCAGAACCTCCTTCAACAACAGACTCAACTCGAACAGCCGGCAGAGCAACAACAGGAGGAGGAATCGAGAGCTCCTAAACCGAATCGACCACGTTTCTCGACGATCGTTCGAGAAGAAGACGATGAAGATGAGGAGATTATGCGATCGCTCGGTTTCGCAAAAGGAGGGAAACCGAGGAAGTCTCGAGTTGGCCTCATGGGACTCGGCGACGTCGAGGAAGAAGGAGAGGACGAGGAGGACATGGAGGAGGAAGAGGGAGAAGGTAGCGATATGGACGCCGACGAAGATGGAACGCAAGCGATGGAAATGACGACGGCAGTCGGGGGGATCATCTCGCAACAGCAGCCTGTAGCCACGGAAGATTCCGAAGACGAAGAAGCCGAATCTGCCGAGGTCTCGATGCAACTCATCGGAGGAAATTCGAACAATTCGAACGACGAATCGATGGATATGGTCGAAGCAACGGCATCTTACGGCTCGATCCTCTCAGCGCCTTTACCTCGACCTTCGCTCGCTCCCGCTCCACGACTCAGTTCCCCTCTTCGAGCTCGTACAGCTTCTCCTCCGAAATCTCCTGCCGCTCCTCTCGCTCGATCGTCAGAATCTCCCATCGTCAGCAGAGCTCAATCCGTTCCTCCTCTCGGCGGTGCTGCTCCTCTCGGTACGCCTTCGAAATCGCCCTTCCGTCGCAGTGGAGGCTAT
Organism: Sporobolomyces salmoneus; assembly: GCF_050403485.1. Taxonomy (NCBI): domain Eukaryota; kingdom Fungi; phylum Basidiomycota; class Microbotryomycetes; order Sporidiobolales; family Sporidiobolaceae; genus Sporobolomyces; species Sporobolomyces salmoneus. The sequence goes on from NW_027481133.1 coordinate 119,045, forward strand.
GGAACTCCTTCATCAGGTCGTCGCATGTCGGCTCTACCATCTCCACGACGAGTTATCGCACCCGTCTCCGCCCCAGTTCCCCAGAAGAGTCCCGCTCGAGCTCGATCCCGTTCCGCTTCTCCCGTCAAACAAGGTCCTTTCCTTCCTCCTTCTTCCCTCGCGGGTAAATCGACTCACAAAGTCGCTCAAACTCCTCCTCCCGCTGGAAACCGCTCTTCAGCCTCTCCCGTCAAGTCCGCCCCGAGAACGATGAACAACCGTCCGCGACCTTCATTCGCAGCTGGTCGTTCTCCCGGAGGTAGCCTGTCGTTGAAAGGATTGATGGCCCAACAACAAACGATTTCGCAACCTCAACCTCAGCCCATTGATCACGTCGCGACTGGTGCTGAACCCGATTTGAATCATACTGGAAGCGAATTCGATGCCAGCTTTGACGCTACTCCTGTTAGTTCTCTCTGCTTCTTCTCACGATTCGATCTAGAAGCTGATGGGAGAACTTCTGACTAGGATGGTCCTCAACCCCCGGCTTCGATTCAAGAGTTCTTCGCTGCGACTGGAACAGAATTCGTCAGCGATTTCGTTGGAAGATCTGGAGGTTTCGATTTGAACTCTTCGCGAGTGAGGAGAAAGAGTTTGGCCGCCTCAGCGTTTGGTGACGACAGCAAAGGTAATTGAGTGCAGATCAGAGTCGCCCTCAGAGTGCAAGCTGACTAGTCTTTCTTAATTCCGTCACAGATCGAGCTCCGCCTACGTTCGCCGACAAGGTTGTCGCTGGAGCATGCCAACTTCTCATGCACGATCTCTACCGTAACGTGAGTCGCTACTGCTCTTTCCTCAGACTTCAAGCTTGGACACCCTCCTGACGACCCGTTTTGACAGGATCAACGACTCCTCCTCGAAAGGTTGCAAGAAACTCAAGGCGAATACAACTACATCGACGAATACGTTCAAGCTGGAGAGACCCCTGCCGTGTTCCGAGATTGGGCACAAGCGACTGACGAGGAGAAGATCAATCTCAAGGTTCGCTTGTTCTCATGCTTCACTTTTCTCCGCCGTTCTGATGCTGATTCGACGTTGCATTGCACAGAATCGATTCGCTCAAATGAAGCTACATTTCCTCGTTAATGGAGCGGTCGAATGGAAAGCCACTCGAAACGAAAACATGCAACAAATCGTCAACGCAATGGAGCAACGTCTCGATGAGCTGAGGCACGTGAGTCGTATTTCCCACACTGTCGTGATCTTCTTGCGCGATCTGATGTACCACTCCTCAATAGGATCGTGCGGAACTCGAACAATTCGAGCTTGAATCGGTTCTCCCTTCCCTCGAAGAACGACACGCTGCTCTTCAAGCCGAACTATTGGCGGAACAAACTCTCGACGCAGAGCTCTCAAGCTACACGGCTGATCAGAAGGAAGAACTCGCTCAGCTTCACGCCGACATCGAGGAACAAGAGTACGTCCTTCTTTTGCATCTCGAACCGTCAAAGAGCGATACCACTGACTCGAGACTATAGGGAGCAAATCAACGGTAACCGCTCAAAAGGTATTCCTGGTGCTCGACCTCAATTCGAGAGGGTCGAACAGCAACTTCAGAAGGATCGAACTGTTCTCGAGAACGAGAAGGAAAAGGAGGTCGCTACGAAGGAGAGAATTGTCGAACTCGAAGCTGCTCTTAAGGACAAGCGAACGAAGGCCGATCTGACTCGAATGAAGAGTAAGCTCACTCAGCAATCTCAGCCTTATCTCCCGAGACGTTGCGACTGCTAACAAAGCTACACTTTTCTCTTTCTAGCCGAATTCGAGACCCTGCAACAACTTCACGGCTGGACCCTCACTCGATTCGACTCCAGTATAATCCAATTGCGACACTTTGACGAGCTCGAAGTCGCGTTCGAACTCGATTCGTCCTCCAGTCTCAACGTCGCGAACGCCGAATTCGGACTTGTCGAAACGAAGAAATGGTCAAACCCTCTCGCTTTCGACGTTACGGCGTACCTCGTCGGCAGGATCGCTGAGCATGTCAATGAGGAGCTCAAATCCAGGAATCGAGATCCGAGGGTTCGCGCATCTTCTCGCCTGCTTCTCGTTGCGTTAACTGATTCCGAATTCTGGTCTCGCAGGTTCTCCTTCAACTGATCTCGTCTCAAACCCTCGTACTCCGTCAGATCCGGCATGAGATCTCCCTCGCATCACTCTCCTACCCGATCCATTTCAGCCCGACTACTCAAACTCTCGAGCTCGAAATCTATTCCTCGAAAGCTCGTAAAGCTTTCCTCGTCAGTATACCCATGTCGGAGATCGAACTGGATGTGTCGACCGACGACCACAAGTCGAAGTGGGCTGAACACCTCAGTGCGGAAATACAAGTTAAGTTCGGTGGAAATATTGGGTGAGTCTTCTAACCTCCTCAGGTGGTAGCGAGATGCTGACAAACGTTGTGTTCTGCAGATCGGCCGGACTGGCGATCAACGAACGTTTAAACGATTGTGAGGGTCTGTTGGCGGCTCTCCAGGCTGGAGAAGAAGTTTGCGCGATCGCTGTATAGACTCCTCATCCTCATTTCTCATAGTATACCCCTAGGTCTCCCCATTCTACTCAACACTCTTCGTCTTTCTTTGCTCTCTCTGTTGAATAATCTTTCCCCCCTTCTTGATTTCGTTTTGTCATTCATGATTCTCCATATCATCAAGTTTCTCAACTTGCTAATGAATAGAAACTTTAGACATGTGATACGTGTGAGAAGCTTTGCAACTGAGTGAGAAGAGATCGAAAGCCGAGAGAGGGGGGAACAGATGATACGAAACAATACCACAGAAATGAACACAGAAACGACAGCATACAATAAACGAAGCGAAGAGAAGAGAAGAGGTCTACTATTCATCGACTTTCTCAATCTCAAACACAACGAACTCGTAATATTCTCCCTCCATCACGCTCGCATATTCTCCCATCGCCTCGTCGTTCGTTCCAGATTTGTCTTTCTTCTTGTTGTCCTTTTTGCGAGATGCTTTGTCGGGTACGAGGAAATCGGATAGGGTCGAAATGAGCTTCGCATGTTGTTTGTGTTCAGGCTGCGAAGGGGAGAAAGAGAGTGAGTAAGCGAGTCAGAAAGAGCTCTTTTAGAGGATATGGAGAGGTAGACGCACCTTGATGACGGCACCGAAGTAAGCTGCCGGTAGACCATACCTTAAGACACTCTCGACGTAAGTTCTGACGACTTTGAGGTGCACGAGCAGTTGGAAAAGTTCGGAGAAGTTGATTCTCGATAATCGTAGGAGGTCACCCTAGAGTAGTGTGGGAAGATAGTATGAGTGCCTGTGTAGTCAATAGCGAGAGAGAGTGCGAGACTGACCCAAAGTTGTTTCTCCTGTGCGATGAGATCCTCGAGTTCTCGTTTCCCTTTCTGAATCGCTTCTTCGTCGTATGTGAAGTCCCTCGCGATAAACCTGTAGTCCGTAACGATCAATAACAACGCTCGAGAGAGTGTGTGTAATTGAGAGAAACGCACTTCTTTTCCCGGGCTTTCTGCGAGAATTCATCCTTGATCCTACGGAAAATCGTCACGGAGAACAATACGTACTCTTCATCTTCTGCCAATTTCCTGTTGTTAGGTATTCGTCAGTCTCGATTCCCTCTACAGAAAGGTAGAGAGACGTGAGAACTGACACTGATGAACGAGGCACGACCATTTGAGTTAATCGCTCATAAGACGCATCCCATTCTTTCGTCAAGTTTCTATCGCGCATCCATAGTCAGTAATGGAGATAGAACGTTGACGAGGGGGGCAAAACTCACTTTGGTACGGCAACGAGGACAGTTTCGAGGTATTCAGATTCATTCGTTCCTGCGAAATCTGATGCCGAGACAACATCTGCCAGGGATCTCATCGACAAGTTACCACTGAGCGAGGAGACAAAGACTACGTAAGCACTAAGAGCTGGAAACTCGACACGAACGAGAGAACAAGAAAACATACGATTTCTTCCTCAACGCTTGCGTCAATTGACCTTTAACCACCGCATACTCCTGATTCTTATTCCTCTGACTGTTCTCGATACTCTGAACTTCCTTCATAATCGCCTCTACGACCTCATTCAAGCTTCGACTCTCTGTTCGGAACTTCGATTTATCCCAAGTCCAGGTGTGTTCGCTTTGTCCTTCTTCGGGGAAGACGTAGGATAGGTATGGTCGACCGTCGTCGAGGACTAGGTGGGAGGAGAGGGGGGAAGCTCGGGAGGAGTCGCCGATTTGAGGGTTTGCGGAGGAAGAAGAAGAGGAGGAACCGGAAGACGAAGAAGAAGGGGATGTGAGGGAACGGATCGTGTCGACGGTTTTCTGGACTGCGGTTGTGACGGTAGGATCTTGTTTACCGAGAGTTTCGGACAGGGTGAGGAGGGAAGAGAGAGTTCCAGTCTAGTGGGGGAAACGAAGAGGGAGGTGTTAGCTTTCCCGTGCTCCTTTGAAGGGCGATCGCGCTGGTACAGACATCTCAGGTACTGTGGGACGTCCGGAGTCTCCCGGCAGTACTCCTTGTTCTCGAGAGAGGAGGGTGCAGAGGAGGGGAGATGACACTTTGAAACGGTGCGAGTAGAGACGTACCTTGAACTCTGGGAACTCGACCAAGCTAGCATGACCTAGTTTTCCATTCCCTAATGCTTGTCTCAAGTCCTCGAGTCGTTCATGGGGATCCGAATCGGCTGGCGATGACACGAGCCAAAGTGACGAATCTTTCATCTTCTCTGATCGTCTAAGGTGTTTCTATCGGTCGTAGAGGCGGTTCTGAAGAGATTTGACGAGCTGGCGGAGGTATCGGGAGATGTCGAGCGATGACGAGAGGAAGAGTTAGCTCACAAGCTTCTCTTGCCCTCTTACCACTCGAGCCGCTCCTCTCCAATCACTCAAATGGGTTGCTTTTGCTCCCATATACTCGCTGCAGTACTGAGCACATCTACGCCGACTTGACGCTCTCAATTTTCGCTCCCTGCTTTCGCTCAACCTGTTTCGATGATCGATATCTCGCTCTGTCGACGCTCTCTCGGAAGATCTTCGCCTCGCTAGCCCTGTCTAGATACTTGCTCAGCGTATGTCCAGCAGAAGGCGGCAAAACTATACCCCCGGCCGGACAAGTGCAACAGGGCGGACTCGAAGTGCAACTTGAAGCAACGTCGCGCTCGTGAAGCATTTCAACGCTGTACGGCTCTCTGTCGGCGGTACACGGCTTCCGTCCCTCGCCAAGACTCGTAGCACAGTTGACGCCGTCTCTGGATCGTCCTGACATCAAAAATGATCAAAGCTTTTTTCGGGGAATTTCCACCTCCTTTTCTGTATCGTCGATACAACAGTACTGTCTGCGCAGACTGTCCTCAACTGCTTCGCTATAGTACTCGACTGTAACTTGGACTCTTTTTCCCTCAGGAAGGTTGCGAAGGCTATGACCTCATCCAGAGTTCTCTCCTTTAATCTCTCTCGCTTTATCTCTGCTTTCTCTCTCCTCCTCTTCATCCACACATCTCAGCTCCCTGTGCAAGGCCTTATCTCAAGCTCCTACTCACTCAATCCGGACTGACACTCGTTCAGCGCTACAGCTTTCTCTTCCTCCTACTCACTTCGACCCACTCTCATTCAACGATGGAATCAGTTCACAAGGTGAGTCTGACCTACCAGAACTCCGAGCGGTACATATTGTACTGACGACCGTCGGAACGAACAGATCGTCGATTCGACCAAAGATCTCCTCACTTCCCTCACTTCTGAATCGAATGCTTCCGCTCGTTAGTTCTGACCCCTGCTCTGCGTCTCCGCGAGGAGAGACTGACTCAGAAACATACACTCTGGACGATAGCGTCAACAACGAACAACCAATCCTCAACGACGACCAGTTCGAGTTCACCTTCAGACGACCTATTAGGCGTTACTTCTGGACAAACCTTGCTCGCGACGGATAGAGGAGATGCTCCTTTGAGTGGAGACATCGAGCGACAAAGCGGAACGAACGATGACACTACTGGCGGATACTTGTACGTCTTCGTTTCAGTTTTCGTTTTCGCGAGAATGCAACGTTGACGGCCCCTCCTCCTCTCCTCTTTTCCCCTTACTCCTCCCTTCCACTATCAACTATCAACAATCCTTCTGATGATGGCTACATGCGTGTACAGGCCTTATAGCGCAACAGGAAGGGATTCGACGGGAACTTTCTCTGGAGGCGCAAACGAAGACATCCTGAACCTTGGAGCTGGTGAACTTCCTGGGAAACAATAGATGGACTCAATACTGTAAATAAACGGTCTTCCCTTACTTCGACCTGTGAGGGGCGCAGGTAGCTCGAACGTTCCTCAGCGCGTAATGTTTGAGCTTGATTGCGAGTCGAGAGGGGTCTAGCCTCCCTGTGACGTGCCCGCCCATGACCCTTCGAGGGTTGAGTCACTCTGTGCGAACGGTGTAATCGATCATGCGGTGTCAGCTGAACTAATTTGCGACGTGTGAACGAGCTGCGAGTCTGAAACCGTTTTCGCAACTTTCGTCACTTTTCACTTTCTCGAAACGTTGCACTTCTCCACCTCATCTCTCTCTCTTCCTCACTTCACTTCGTCTCACCTGACTTCACTCACACTCGTCAGTCAACTAGTTACACAGCCTCCTTTCTCCCCACATCCTCTGACCGTCTGACGTTGTCCCTCTCTCTTCTCGCTCTTTCTCTCTCTCTTCCTATTCCCTCCATTTCACACACACAGAGTAGAACGCCAAACATGACTATCCTTGACAAAGCCAAAGAGTTCGCCCAAGACAAGCTCCACAAGGGTGGAAAGTACGTCCAAACCCTCGTCCTTTTTTTCCCTCTCCCTTTCACGCTAACGAACTCTTTCTCGTTGTGAGCAGCAGGGATGATAACGACTACGACAACAACAACAACACTTCCTCATCCTCGGGATACGGGTCCGTCGTCCCTTTCCTCCTCCTCCTCGTCATCGGTTTTAAGCTAATACCTCTCGTTCCTTGATAGTAACACCGATCCTTCCTTCGATCAACGAGGTTCGGATTACCGATCCTCAGATTCCACCTATGGACGTCAACAAGACTCGACTTCATACGGAGATCGTGAGTCTTCAAGCAGTGGATTCGGGAACCAGGATTCGACGTACAACTCGAGGAACCCTACGAGCTCGTCCAGCTACGATAATGATTCGAACAACAAGTAAGCGGATCTTGTGAAAGACCTTGCTCGGGAGATTCGACTGATTTTGGTCCGTCACGTGGTCTCTTGACAGTATGCGAGACGGATCGTACGCAGGAGGAGTAGGTAGTGGAAACAACGATTCTTCCTACGGCAGCGGAGGACAAGACTCGTCGTTCAACAGTCGCAATGATGACTCGTCTTACGGAACCTCCGGACAAGATTCGACTTCGTACGGTAACTCCTCCTCGAACGATTACTCGTCGGGAGGAAGGGGAGAGGGATACGGATCTTCGACTTCAAACCGAGGTGGACAATTCGGAGATAACGAGAGTCGTGGGCAGTTCTCGTCGTCCGAGGATCGCGGAGATTCGTAAGTTGTCACCATCTTTCACCCTGTCTTGACCGACGACCCAAAGCTAACGTTTCTCTCTGTTTGAACGTTCCTCGTCCTTCCAGCTCGTACGGAGGTGACCGATTCGATACCGGTGCCGCAGCCGGAGGAGGAGATTCTTACGGTTCCGGTCAAAACGATTTCGGCGGATCTAACGACTACAACAAGAACTCATCGACGACTTCGGCTGGCTTCGACCGAGGTGACTCGTCGTCGTATGGAGGCAACAATGATTCGTGAGTCCTTTTTCCTTTTTCTGTGATCTGTGCTCCAGTTTTGCGCAGGTCACTGATTCTGCTTTCGTCTGCTCTGTAGCTCGTACGGTCAATCTTCGGACAACTATGGATCGTCCAACACTGGAGACAGCTATGGATCGGGCGGAGGTGACAGCTATGGATCTTCGAACAACCGTCGCGACAACGATTACTAGTTCTTCTGTCGTCTTTTGACTCAGCCACTCACCCTGTTCGGCTTCGACTTGTATTCAATGATCTTAAAGTAGTGAAATCTCGTAACTTGACCTAGGATAAAGCAGTAATTTCAGTCCTCTTTCGTTAAAGTCGTTCGCGTTCTGCTTCTCCCGCTTTACTGGCAAGTTTGCTTGCGGGAGGGGGATCGCGTAAGCAGATCTTGCGAGATCAGCTCGTGAGACAGTTCAGCATGCGATTCGAATGTCGTCGCCGTTGAATATTCGTATATTGGTTCTGACTTCTCCGGCTGAGAACGAACGAGGCAAACTCTCTCGAAGTTCTCGGATCGCCTTCTAGGTTACTACAAATTGTACTGATTGCAAAACTTTGATTGTTCAGATTCTTTGGCCGAGTCACATCATGCATTCGTTTCTTCCAACTTTCTTCTTATCCTTTTTCCCACTCTCTTCTCCTAGATTCGCGTTTGTTATCCACCTTCTTTCGTCTCCGAGCAACCTACCACAGAGGGTGTCTCGACCCACAGTCAACACAAATGCTGTACCTCGCGCTGCACTCCCAGTCGATTTCGATGCCCTTTTCCTCCTTCAATTCTGCCAAATTCGCATAAGTTTGTCTCTGAAGGGTAGGTAGGAAGCCCAAGTGGACTCGCTGCAGTTTCTGGAATTGACGCAGGTGCTCGAGGAGATCCTCTGGGTCGACGATGAAGGAGATGAACGATTTCTTCATGACCGGAACGACGTTTGAAGCCGATCGAGAAGGAATCCATTTGCTCCCGCGAAGATCGAGGACAGCGAGAGTGGAGCCGGAGGAAGAGGCGAGAACATCGAGCAAGTCGAGGGAAGGACCGTCCAAAGATTGGAGCGAGAGATGCGTAAGGGAAGTGAAGTGTGCGAAATCAGCGGGCGTTATCAAGGGGTTCGTTCGAAGATAGTCGTCAAAGGATGGTAAGTATGTTCTGTAGTCGTAAAGGCCTAAATTGAACTTCTTGAGAGAGTTTGGAAGGTACTTGAGGAGCCAGGTTACATCCGACAGCTTGAGCGCCCAAGTTCCAAACGAGACCGATTCGAGAGAAGTCGGATCTTGTGGTAGAAGTCCCTTAATCGTACTGGAAGAGACGTCGATGATGGTGCAGGACTTGAGCGCAAGATTCGTCGAGGGTTGAGCGGAAGTTTCAAGGTCGACGTGAATGTTGTCGACGATGAGGTTCTCGACTCTGTTGAGCTGTGACTTTCCTATGGACCATCGGATGAGGGCGGCGGTGATTCGGTATGTAGTCGTATTACTCGGGTTCGCGAATCGTACAGTTTTAAGCGTCGATTGCGACTTTGCGAGCGCTTTCATGAGTTTCGAACCGTGTTGTTGCGAATTGAAAATGAGCTCGACTTTGACAAGTTGTGGACACGAATCGATGATTGCGTGGTAGAAAGAGAATGCCTTGGTAAATCCTCGAAGCTGGAACGCCAATCGACCGGGTTCTGCCAGGGTCCCGATTTCCGCGACGTAGTCGATGATTCCTTCGAGCGAGAGGACGAGTTGACCTAGGGGAGTGGACAGAGAGGAGTAAAGAGCGAGAGCTTGAGCCCACGTTGCGGCTGAGGCGCGGGGGATCGGACGATAGTAGAGATAGGAACGCGCGAGGGGAAGGAATCGTTTCGAAGTGAGAGCGAGAGCGGCGAAAGTTTGTTGCGATTCGGCTGCAGGGGAGTGAGTCGTGATGATCAGCTGCTTGAGAAGATCGCAGAGAAACAGAGGGAGAACTTACGAGTAGGCTCGGTACTTTTCTCGTGAATGTAGGAAAAAATCGATTCGAGTAACTCGTCGGGAAGATGCATTTCTGCACAAGCGACGAAGCGAGATGTCAGCTATCTTGATCTTGGTGACGTTTACAGCTGCATAGATCCTCCGTCGCAGTGCGAGAGAGACCATCAGAGGTGAGATAACCCGTTCTGACGGATATACCGTTCTTTTCGGCTAGTCTGCCCTACCAATCATGTTCGACACTCTCACTGATACCTACGAGGTCTTCCAGCCGTCCTGCCTTCGAGATGAGCGAATTGGAACGTTTCATCTCTGCCCGACATTTCCTCGTCCTACACGAGCCCAAGGCGGCAGAAGACTCACCTAGCGATCTTACGAGTTGCTGTATGACTTCCTTCGTCGAGATGAGCGAAAGTAGCTAGTCCGAGTGAAGGGTGAGGAAGGAAAGGGTTCACGCAACTTTCTCCTCCGGATCATTCACTCCAACGATGGTCCTACTCTCGTTTACGCCCGCGTTATCAGCTCGACTCGACTCACTCAAGTCGCTTCTACCAGACGAGCTACTTCGACTTATCGACTTGCACGCGGACTCGGCGTCGTCACTGGAGAAGAAAGAACAATCCGACTCGAAGGAGGACGGGTCTCTTGTGGAGGAGAAGGCAGTGGATCACAGAGTCCTAGTCAAAGTAGCTCAGTGGACCCGAGAGAATGGAGATCGAGTGGAAGAGAAGTTGAATGTTTCTAGAGGTTCGTTCTTTCCCTTTTCTGCCGCTGTTCCTGGTCTGTGAGAAGCTGAATTTGAGCCTATCCGTTTGATACAGATCAGTACCGTCTCGCAAGCCTACTGAAGCTTACCCAAGTACACGCCCCTCCGCTGAAACCTCGCGAAAAGGTTAGCATCAACCTCTCTTTCCGTCTCTGCCTCCCTCTCCATCTCTCCATCACTTTCTCTCTCTCTGCTCTTATCGCCTGCACTGAACTGCGAGGTTCTAACCTCTTCGTCGAATCGCATGGTTGCAGTCTCCCGAATTACTCTCAATTCTCTCCTCGATCCAACTCTCCCAAGATCGAATCCACTATTCATCCCTCACTTCTCTCAACCAACCTTCCTACCGTTCCGTCCTCCCTCTCACCGACATCCACGAGTCCAAGAACCCGAAAACCGTCGCGGAAGAATGGGGACAGATCAAGAAAGAACTGAGCGCGATCGTGAATGTTCTGGTTAGTATGGCGGCGGTATTCACAGGAGTTTGGTATGTCGGTTTTGGGTATTCGCATCCTATCGTGAGTCTTCCTCTCGCTTTTCTCTCAGATTGGCCTCCGCCATTAACCTGGACTCGTTTCCACACAATTCAGAGATTGGGATTGAGTCTGTTGGGAGCTGTGACCATCGCTGCTATCGAAGGATGGCTTTATTGGAGAGTTTTCAACAGAGTCGAACAAGGCAAAAAAGAGGCAGAGAAATGGAGAAGTGGAGGAAGCGAGGGAGGTCCAGGTCGTGGGAAAGTCTTGAAATTCGAGTAGAACGAGCCTGTATCAGGCATTTAGCAAGCAAGAACCTCCCATATGTGGTCGTCTGAAGAGCTCCCTCGATCTGAGCGCGAGCACAACGAGGCCAGAGAGAAATCGACGGGAACGTCGTCTAGTGTTACAACAGATTTTCACGACAAAACCGGGAAACGAAACCTCCTCAAGCAGGGACAGCACACTAAGCCCAATGTATCATCATGCTTGGTTCTTCCTGATCATAGCGAGGTCGTTGAGGTAGCCTTGCAGCACTTCGTCGTCAAGTTTGATTCTGATTCCGGGCCGAAGGAAGAAGAATCAGTTCCGACACGGGGAAGGAACGCTTGAGCGGGTAAAGAGGACACAGGAGGTGTGACTCACGAAGGAATGAGAGCTTTGGCTTCTTCAGCATCGGCAGGACACAGGTTGATTAATTGAGCGATTTCGTAGAACTTCAATTGCTCTTCCGGTAGTGATCTGCACCAATCACAGGACGTAAGCACTGCCCTCCCATGCACGAGCTTGTTGCAAGAAGAGAGAGCTTACGTTCGGACGGCGTCTGCAACTTCGGGATTTGGAAACCTCGCAAAAGTGTCGACGTAATCTTGAGTCTTTTTGAACACGCTGTACGGCGGGCGAATATCAAGGTTCGTCAGTCATTATAGCCTCCGCCTGTGTATCGCCAATGGACCGGGAGAAGGGAGAGGAAAGGCCTCTCACGCATTATCGGGTTGTTTCTCCTGGTCAATCGTATCCAGAATAACCTTCACTTCACTGATAGTCAAAGTCTTCTCCTGTACTGATCTCTGCTCGAACTCTGCGCGTACGCAAGGGAGAGTTGGGTGAGAAAGACAAGTTGAAAGATGAGAACGGGTTGAGGACTTACCTGGACCGAATTTCAGTTGGGAAGCGTCTTCGTCTTCTGGCTTGACTCTTGATGTGATTCGGGACATGTTTTGGCGGAGTTTGGACGCGGTCGAGTGAGATAAAGATGGGAGAGAAGGAGCGAATCGACTTTCTGACTTGTTCCACTACCTTGCACCTCCTGACGACCTCGCACAACAGCAAGGTAACTCCTAGCAGCCTACGGCTAGCCAGTACAACCCGGGAACCGTTCCGACCCCTCGATATTCGATACTTCGACTCTCTGAGCGACCCGTGTCGACAGCCCTCCGCGCCGTCGAGCAGTCTATCGCGGAGGCGAAGCTATACGTTCAGATGGAGCGTACGGCCTCAGGTCTGGCGCCTTCAGCCTCGACGTCGACGCTCCCACGAAATCAATCAACAAACACGAACCTCCCTCAACCCACTTCTCTCACCTCCTCACGGCTCACGAGACCGCTCACAGCCAGCACAACCAAACAAGGTACTCTGTCAAGAAGGGATATCACAAGTGGAGCGGGAGGAGGAGCTAGAAGAGTCAGTCAACCAAACAACCGATCTCTCGCCGGCTCTACCAGCGGGGAAACAGGCGAGACTACTGTCAAGAAACCTAGGAGGATCTTACAGAGCGTGCAGGAGAACGTGCAGAGTTCTACGAGCGGAAATATAGATGCGGGAGGTACGAGATCTCTCCTTTCTCTAGCTCTCAGCGGTGCTGAAGAAAGCTAACAAGTCTGCACCCGACACACGATATCTAGCTGCAGCAGGGAGCAAGCCTGTGGCTACTCGATCGATTCGACCTCCTTCAGCTCAATCACATTCAACCTCTTCTTCCCTCCAAGCTCCCTCCCGATCAGCCCAAACGACGACAGCGACCCCTTTGCAACGCTCTCAGCTATCCAGATCGACGTCTTCGAGAACCGGCTTGAACGTCTCGGAAACTCCGGCAACGATTCGAGCGAAAGAACGCAGAGTCCCTACAACGACGAAACCCAACCTCGATTCGACTGGGTCTGCTCGAGCGAGTCCCAGGACATTAAGCACGGCTAGAAGACTAGTTTCCTCATCGTCCGCTCGAGGAGGACGTCCTTCACAAACAGACGCAGTGGATTCACCAAGGAAAGGAAAAGAACGAGTCCCTTCTTCCTCCTCTTCATCGACTCGCAAACCCTCCTTATCGTCGAACACCTCTCTCGATCAATCTACTTCTCTTCGACGCTCGACGACGAACGGCAGCATCAAACGAGAATCACCTCTGAAAAGATCGACGACGATTAGTCGACTTCCCAATCCTGCCTCTTCTACCTCTCTCATGCGACCTCCCACTTCCACAACAACGGCAGTATCACGACCTCCTGCTCGACGTATTCCGCTTCCTTCGTCTTCTGGCTCGTCTTCCTCGATTCCAATCTTCTCTTCCTCCTCATCGAACGCAACAGCTTCAACCTCGACGTCAGAGCCGCGTACACAATCGAAGAATCGAATCGGGTTGGGACAGCCACCGATCGGCGGAGCGAGACGAGTCTCCGTCGCGAATGCTCGACTTGGAGGAGGAGGAGCCACCTCCAGACCTCTTTCCGCGAGTCGAAGCGGTACACCTCGACGCGGCTCAACGCTACGTAATCAAGACAGAACTCTCGAGGAGAACGAGGACGAAAATAGAAGAACCAGTCACAATCGACGAGAATCCTGGGAAACCGTTGGAAGTAACCACGATCGAACGAGATCTAGATCGACTTCCACAACTTCAACAATCTCCACAACTCAACGACTCCCTTCTTCGACGCTCGATGACTCGCTCTCAGAAAGACAGAACCCTTTCTCGACTCCTTCGAAATCGCTCTCTTCCTCGTCCGTCAATACTTCCCTCTCAGCCTCGACTGCGACTCCTCGTTTCAACGCCGTACTCTTATCACCTCCACGAACCGACGCTTCCACTGCCACTTCAGGCTCTCATCCGACTCTCCCGATCGAGAATCGACAATTATCTCTCCTTCGTTCTTCCACTTCTTCGACCCCAGGTCCAACTGGCAAAACCCCTCGACGACGTCAACCGCGGGGCTCTACTACGCTCGAAGAACTCTTGCAGAATGGGTTGTTCTCTTCCCCTTCGTTTGCGACGCCTGGAGCTACGAAATCCGGAGGAGGAGGAGGAGGAACCGCGAACGATTTCGAATTCCTGATGGATGAAGAAGTAAGCAGAGTCATGATGGAGGAAATCAATTCTAGCGGTGGAGGAGGAGGAACGGGAACACCTTGGAGAGGTAGAGTCGTCAGTTTGAGTATGAGCGCGAGTGGGAACGGGACGACTCCGACTCGAGCGGCAGCAGGAGGAGGAGGTGACTTATCGTTCGAGATGGATCCCCGAGAGGAAACGGACGGACGGGAGGGAGTCGAGGGAGCGGAAATGAGTAGGGAGATTTTGGTGTTACAGAGAGTCGACGAGGAGGAATTGGAGGAATTGAGAAAAGAGAAAGAAGCCTTGTCCCGACAACTTGAGGACGTCAAGAAGGAGCAAGAAGAAGCCGTCGCTCAAACTCAACGGGAAACGTCTGAGCGATTCGAGTCGGAAATGGAGGAAAAGAGGAAAGAATGGGAACTCGAGAAACGGGAATTCGAAACAGCGATCTCAATACTCGAATCGACAAAAGGTAGTCGACTCGACTTAGCTCTACTCGAGGCGACAACGGCGTACAAGGCGAGTCAGACGGGATACGAACACGTCGTGAATGCTGCGGTGAGGGAAAGGGACGAGTTGTTCGGAGCGTTGGAGGGACTCAAGATCATCGCGAAGGGACTCGAAGCGTGGGAATCGGTATGCTAGTGTGCGCGATGGGATTGTAGGATGTTCCGTCGTTACATTCGCAGGGAGTCGTGAGAATTCGACAGAGTCTCGGGGTTCTGAGTGACAACCGCGCCCTTTTCGACCTCTTGCGGAGTGCGGCCTCGCTCTTGAGCACTCTCGTCACTCGTGAGCTTAGCTGACTGTACACTCCGCGAGGTCTAGCTGCTGAGCAAGGGGCGCTCGGGCTCTCGAACCCGTTCAGCGCTTGCGAAACCTCTCTCCGAGATTGTATGGTGAAATTGCGCTAATCAGCAAATGAGCACGATCCTCAATACGGACTTAGTCAGCACAAAAGGAACCTAGTTGAATGAAGTAAGCAGAATGATGATTAATCATTTCGCGCGCGTTCAAAAGAAACCTCCGCGAGCTCTCTCTTCTCTCTTCCTTCTTCACCTCTCACTCGACCCACACTCTGCAATGGTTCTTCAAGTTCAAAACCCAGTTCTCCCCAAAGGCTCGACTATCCTCGTCACTGTACGTTTCCTCTCTCGTTCTCGCCTCCACTCTCCGAGTCCTTCAACTTTCTGCGATACTGAGTCGCTGACCTCTGTCGGTCTGTACAGGGCGCAAACGGTTTCATCGCTTCTCACCTTGTCGAACAACTTTTGCCTTTTGGGTACAAAGTTCGCGGAACTACTCGTTCTGCTTCCAAACTCTCGAACCTCAAGAAGAAGTGGGATGCAAAGTATCCTGGCCAGTTCGAAATCGCTGAAGTTCCCGATATCACGGTTGATGGTGCTTTCGACGACGCCGTCAAAGGTGAGCTCAAACGTCTCCATTGCATCTGAACTCCCTCGCTGACGAGTCATTCGAGTCGAGTAGGTGTCTCTGGAGTAGCTCACGTCGCTTCAAACGTTTCCTTCTCCTCGAACTACGACGAAGTCGTCAAAGATGCCGTCGACGGAACCCTCTCTGCTCTCAACTCGGCTCACAAGGAACCTACGGTCAAACGTTTCGTCCTCACTTCTTCCGTCGTAGCCGTCGCGACCGGTGATCGTTCTCGCGAGAAGGACCTCAAGCTCACCGAGAAGGATTACAACCACAAGACGATCGAAATTGCGAAATCTCTTCCTGACGATGATCCTTCGAAGGGTGCTTACGTCTACGGAGCGAGTAAGACGGAAGGTGAATTGGCTGCGTGGAAATGGATCAAAGAGAACAAGGTTAGTCCTTCTCCCCTTCCTTTCGTTCTCTCGAGAAAAAGATCAGAGCTCATTTCGATTCGAATTTGCTTCTCAGCCCTCTTTCGAGTTCTCTGCCGTTCAACCCGCGTTCTGTGTCGGAGAAATCCTCGATGCCGATTCTCAACGTGGTTCGACCGCTGGGTTCCTTCGTGACTTGTTCACCGGAAAGTCCGACCTAGTCCTTCATCTTCTCCCCGATGGTTCGTTACTCTGCCCCTTCTTCTCTCTCCATCGCCTCTCACTAACGCCCAACCCTCTCTCTAGTCGCGATCGTCCCCGTTGTTGATATCGCCGCTCTTCACGTCGGAGCTCTCCTCCTCCCCGATGTCAAATCTCAACGACTTTTCGCCGCCCCGTACGCCGCAAACTGGAACGATATCCTCTCGATTTTCCGCTCGAAATACCCCAACAAGCAATTCCCCGAGGACGTCAAGGAGCCAAACCCCGCGTACCAGGTCTTCGATTTGGAGAACTCGGAGAAAGTATTGAAAGAGTTGGGTCAAGATGGATGGACTCCTCTTGAGAAAGCGATTGAACAGAACGTCGCTCCTTTCGCTTGAGAATGATCTAATTACGTCTGTAGTTTCGATGTTTTGTCTCGTTTCGTTTGAGTAGTTCCGTTTCTACCTTGCTGTCTGTTTGTTGTTCAAACTGGAACTCTGCAACTTGTCAATCAGTCTCTTTTCTCTCCTTACTGAGCTTACGTGCGAGAGAGTCTGTTTGTTGTTCAAACTGGAACTCTGCAACTTGTCAATCAGTCTCTTTTCTCTCCTTACTGAGCTTACGTGCGAGAGAGTTCAAACTCGACGCGAGAGTGATGGGACAATGCGCTACAAGCTTAAACCCTAGAAATCGCTAACTGAATGCTACATGCTTTCCTCTCCTCTCATTTCCCGATCACCCTAAGTCTCTTCTTCCCTCTCCACCATCCGCCCACCCACCACCCGACTCCCACAACCGTTCCAACCGCCAAACAAGCCCTCATCAACACAGCGACCACGAGCGCTCTCCTCACTGCTGCGTAATACGCATTGAGGGACATTCCCGCCCAATTCACTCGGTAGGTCGGGATTGTTGAGGGAGTTCGGGGAGTTAAGGGAGCGCGACCGGAGGAAGGGTGGGAACGGAGGAGTCGACGGTAGCGCCAGCCGAAGATCCAGATTAAGAGGTTGATATCCGGATATGACTATCATCACACGAGCCGACGAGGAGATCAAGGTTAGTCGAGGCGAGTTTGACCAGGAAGAAGGGCGGAGAGGAAAAGGACTAACGAATCTAGGGAAAATACTCGCTTCGCTACTACTTGCGAACGGGTTCAACGTTCCTTCCCTCGTCTTCTTTGTTGATTCGAGTGGAAACTCTGATTGATTGTCGAGAGGTTTATCGAGAGCGGCAATCGCGTAGGGATAAGTTGAGAGATCGGAAGCGGAACGGGAGAGAGTCATGTGCGAGAGGAGATCGAGTGTCATTCCTGCGTCACGTTTGAGGAGTATCAGCTCGAGCGACTGGTGTGATAGAGGGAGGGAGAGAATGCGAACCAAGCGTCAAACCCCATAGCCTTAAATCGGGCAACTTGTCACCGCGAGGAACGCCCGGTAGTAACGAAATAGGGTCGTTCGGTAGCAGTATGCATCTGTGGAATCAAACTCCCCCGCATTGAGCTCGTGCAGAGTCAATGCGCGGAGAGAGAGATCGACTCACTTGAAACTCATTTGCCCCACCAACATTTTCAGTGCCGCTCTCGCAACCTTGTTCTTCGGTGCGAGTCTACTAGCAATATCGATATCCACCGCGCCGTACCTCGCTGTCGGAGCATGTAGCAGTTCAAGCGGGATCCAATGAGCTGAAGCCACTTCGGTTTCTTGAAGTTCTGGAATTGGGGCGTGAGGTGATGTGTGAAGGAAGACTGTGACACGATCTTATTCGTCAGCTCAGAGTCAAGGTACTTGGTTTCTGACGAGAAGAATCACGCACCAAAGGGAGAGAGGATCATTAGAAGCCGTTTCCCGAGTGAAGAAGTGATTTCTCGATCGTCTAATTGTCCAATCGAGATCCAATCCCGTTCCGCTAGATCCAGTCCTACCTCTACGACAGCTCAAACCAGCTTAATTAGTTCCAGCGGGAGTGACTCGAGAAGAGAGAGGAGAGAGGAAGCACTGACCCTCCCAAGTTTCTCTCATCGCCGTAAACTCTGCCGATTCATCATCCGGTTCGGATCTACCTCCTGGGAAAGCTACATGTCCACTCCATTTACTGAGTTCCCAATCAAATTTCCGGCGTAACACCGAGCACACTTCGTCAGTCTTTTCGCAACGACGGGGAGAGAAGCTCAAATGTTCAATTCAAGACGGAATGATCTGGAACTCACTCGCTAGCTCTCGATGCTCGTTTGATATACAACACTTCTATCGTAGTCCCCGGAGAATTGACCCAATCAAGCTTGAAGAACTCTTCCAACTGATTCAAAACCGTTTGAACTCCTCCCCCAGTTCCTCCATTCTCGTTCTGGTTGATCGGTAAGGAGGCGGAGGGTTGAGTCGGAGAAGCCGGAGGAGGTGGAGAGAAAGAAGCTGGAGATCTACTAGAGGAGGGGGAAGATGGATCGAGTGGGAGAGCTGGAGCCGAAGTGGGAGGAGGAGAGAGGGGAGAAGAACTCGAAGTACGAGGCGAGGAAGCCGCGCTAGAGGAAGGTGAATGTTCAGGTCTCAATCGGATGACTATACAAGCGATCTCAGTCAGCCTCGAGCCTCGTTAGAGCGACTGTGGGACTCGAGAGATGTAACGATCTCTCTCCTTCGCTACAACCTCCTGGCGACCCGGACACGAACGAGAGGACTCACTTATAGCTACACTAGCCCTTCGAGCTGGTCCTCCCCCAGGGGCGACGGGAGGAGACGCGATTAGACGTGCCGGAGTCAGCGAAATGTTCGCTAATGCTCTGTGCAGTCGAGCGATCGTGGCTGGACCGGACGATGTCATCCTATCACCGTAACGAGGGTTGCGTTGTCGAGAGGCGAAAGCGGGGGCGTGAAAGGTCGAGTGAGGTGATCGCAAGGATTCAGAGCTCGTTTTCGGAGGACCAAGTTCAACCTCGATCGAAGCGGGTGTTCTCGGAAGTACGGAGAGTCACGAGCGAACAAGCTCGGAGGTAGCGGCTCTACGAAAAGCTCGCAAGCGGACAGCGGACAGTAACGAGAAAAGTTTTTCAAGTTCACCTTCATTTCCTCTCCTCGTCGCGACGCTAGGCTCTGCCACTATCCACGAACTGGTATACTACGTGAGGGAGAAAGAGGAGGGCAGTAAGGGAGAATAGAGAGGGGGTCATACTACGGGAGTCGTTCGAGAAAATTCTCGTAAATGGTACCTTTGGTCGAGCTTTGCTGAAAGTAGAGAGACAGACGAAGATCAGTCCAGACGCAGAGAGAGAGGAATTCGTTCACCTGTGTATTATTTCCTTGCGATACTTGTGACTTCGACGAGCTATTGAGTGACGTTTCCTCCTTTTCTTTTGGTTCGTAAAGAATTCGTTAGTTGTTTGTATGTTGCGATTTGCGGGAGAAACGAGAACGAATCCGAGAAGTGTAGAGAGGACAGATAGAGTAGGGGAGAGGTGAAGAGTAGAATAGGAATGGAACCTGATCCTCCTTGAACGAGCGAGGACGGAACGGAGAGAAAGAGAACGAGCTATCGACAGCGAGGAAGAACGAAAGAAGGGGTATCGAGAAACGAGTAGGGGTATGAGGCGAGCGAGAAAGGCTGTGCGAGTGAATAACGAGACGGTTCTGCGTGAAGGATCGAGAGGAGAACTCTGATTAAGAACTGGTGACTGCGTTCGATTCTTCGAGTCGAGGTCGTTTCGCGTCATCTGCAGAAAACAAACGAGTCAGCACCGATAGCTGTGAGGGAAAAAGAAGGGTCATGACTCACTACCATCAGTCGCGGCTTCGGCAAGTCCATCCGCCTCGTCAGCATCGAGAGAATCATGTCTCCTCTTCGGGCTATGCGGCGCAACAACCGGAGCTTCTTCTTTCGCAGGGGATTGCTCGAGCGGTACCGTAGCTGTCTCGTTCTCGGGCGCTTCAGGAAGATCGAGAGGAGGAATCGCGGCGGGAGTCGAACCGTCGAACGCTTCATCGTAATCGATCACGACATCGTTCGGGTCGACAGTATCTTCAGCAGCAGGGAGTTCTGCAAAAACAATGAGATCTTGTTTAGTCAGAGAGCGCGAAACGATGAACGAGAGGACAAACGAAAGCTCACCCTTCGAAATCTCGTTCTCGGTCCCATTCTCAGCAACTTCGGCAGGGTGATCGTGGCCATTCGGCTCAGAAGCCGTATCGATAGACACTTCTGGTACAGTACTTTCGAGAGTAGCAGCCTCGTCCGGCAGTGTCGAGTCGACGGTGCTCGGATCCAAATTCGAGGAAGACGGTTCTTCCGCTTGAACGTTGTCTCCCACGTTGATCTCCTGGTTGATACTGTTCTCAGGAGGAACTTGCTCGGTGGAGTTAGTCGAAGCTACTTCACCGATCGTCGTCGATTCGACTTGATCCGATTCGGGGTTGACGATTTCGATCGTTTGCTCTTGGATCTGAGGTTCCTCCGTCGGTTCTGGAGGCTGAGCAGACTCGTCGACCTTTTCTGTACTTTCCGTTTCTCCTTGATTCGCCTCGACTAGAGGTTGTTGCTCTTCCTCTACTGTCGTTTCTCCTTCGTTTCCGTCTCCTACTATTCGCTCCTCGTTCTCACCGCCCTTGTTTTCTGCCTCGACCTCTTCCGCTCTCTCGCCACCTTCCGACAAGATGTAATCTTCGGCCGCCCCTTCAACGTACGCAGCGATATCGTCCCCATCCAATTGAGCCAACGCGCTTTCGAGATCAAACTCTTCTTCTTCCCCTCCTTCTCCCTCGACACCAGGTTCTCCTTCTTCTTGTTGCTGGTCGATCGTGGGTAGCTCTGAGTCGGGTCCATCGGCGTCGTGATCTTCTGGTTCTCCAACCGTGACGAAAGATTCTTCTCCGAAATTCGTTTCTTCGTTTTCCTCGTCTCCGTTGACCGTACCGTCTTCGGCTTCATAAGTCGCTTCACTATCGTTTCCTTCTTCCGTAGCATCTGATCGCAAACTCGGATCGTCAGTCCCGTTCCGAGCGAGAGAAAGTGACGAGAAGAGATACTCACTGTTTCCGTTTAGAGTATTCGCAACATGTTGAGCTAGTGCGTTGAACCCACTCGAGAACCTCGATTGAGCGTACAGACGAGCGTGGAGTCGACCGGGCAAGCCGCAACCGAGGTGGATTCGGTCGAAATCGTGTAGAGAGACTTGTCGAGAGTAAACGTTATCCTGTGAACGACAAAGCGCGAGAATCAGTCAACAAGCACGAAAAGCGGAAGGTATCGAGTGGAGACTCACCTCGGTCAAAGCAACTCCAATCTCGTCGAAATCGAGAACGAGTTCATCTTCCCGACTTTGCAGTTCTGGGAATTGATCGTGGAGTTTCGAGAACAAATGCTCGAGCGTTCCAAAGTAGAGTTGTTGATCTTCGATCTCCGTCAACAATGCTTGAGGTTCTTCTTCCTCTTGAGCTTCGTTGTCGCCTTCGACGGTTCCGGTCGGCGAAGAATCGTCTCCCGAATGAGCCGTTTGAGGGACGGGCTTGTGGGAGCGGAAGAGGGAGTACGTCGCGTTGTCGTAGTTGAAGAGGACTGCGGGAGCGAGAGACTGTGAAGAGGAAGAAGGGGAGGATTCGTCGAGAGGAAAGGGAACTTCGATTCCGAGGAGAAGAGCTTTGTCGACATTCGGACGGAGGAAAGGAACACTCGTGCCGTCGTCCATTGTGGTCGTGACTTCCTTCGTCGTTGCTGAGGTCGTCGTGAGGACATCGGCAGATTCGAGGGGATTCGAGGGGAAATCGCTTTGTTCAGCGTCGGCTTGTTCGCCTTCACTGAGCGCTACTTCCGTGGAGAGGGCAGGTTCAAGTTGAGTTGTAGTCGAGGTGGTTTCCACGATGGTAGAAGGTGCATCGAGGGAAGTGGAAGCGGTTGGAAGAGGAAGATCCGAGACGACTTCCGGTTCGATCGGAGCGATTGGTTCTTCGACCAGTGAGGTACTAGCAGATACTGCAGGTAACGTCTCGACATCCTCCTCTCGCTCCAAAGTCGTCGTGGGAACTTCGGCTGAGATCGATTCGGTTCCTCCTCCTGCTGCCGCTTCTTCAATCATAGCGTCCTTTTCCCAGGTACTAGCTTCATCGTCTGCCATTTCTGCTTCCTCTACCTCTGCTACTCCTTCCGTCGGGACGGAAGACGGCTCGAGATTTGATTCATCATCTCCCATTTCTTCATCTCCTCCTCCTCCTCCTCCTATTGTCGTTGGGATCGCCTCATTCGATGGTTCCGCATCATAGTCGATTGTCATGGCCGATTCTGGCACTGCGGGGAAGGAGGGGAGAGAAGAGGATGATTCGGCGAGTTCCATTTTGATGTGACGAGGGAAAGGAAGAAAGAGATTGAGGAAGCGCTGAGGCTTGGTCGAAGAGTGGTATAGGTGCGTGTCTTCTCTTTGCTTGTGTCGCGTTCGTGTGCCGTAGCTGAAAAGTGGGAAGGAAAGAGTAATTCGCAGGCTCGCGAATCAGTGAAGTTCATTTATCCTAGATCCTTCGACATGCTCAGACGTGCTTACCGCTTGATGATATCTCTCCAGGGTCGAGTTACAAGCACGGAGAATTTTGACGGGCGAGCTGCAGTCTTCGCTCAGTCTTCGCAACAGTCTCCCGGTCGCAAAAACCTCAATGGAGCATATCTAGCTCACTTCGTGAGTGAATCAAGGTCTCTGATGGCGGAATGGGAGAGGTCGCAGAGAAGCGGACAAGCACTCGCGAACGGAAAACTTTCAGGCTGAGCTCTATTGCGAAATATTCAGCAATTCCTCCTCCTCGATCCAAACCACTGCGTACGATCACACCTTCGCACTATCCCCCTGCACAATCTTTACTTCTCCTCTTCCGCGTCTTTTCTCTTCTTTTTCTCCTCAAGGAAATCGACGAAATTCTGAGGGATAAGTCCTTCGTCTCGGTCCCCGTCGTAATGAACCTTCACTCCCTTCTCGACTGCAGCATCCAATATCTGCTGAAGACTAACTTGACAACGCGCCAAGCAGGATTCCACCCAGACATATTCGAGACTGACGGTCCTTCCTGACTGAGCGATGAACAAGTCAAGATGGCGAACAACTGACTCGTTTAAGACCATAAACCTTCCCCCTCCCATGACAGTGGCGTATTTTGTGGTATGGGAGAGACTAGTTTCTCCTGCTACGATGGCGAGGTGTACAAGCTGAGGGTAGAGCCGAAGGACGGGGTATTCGTACGAAGCGAGGATGTCGAGTTGATCTAGTAAATCCGTCTTCTCCAGGACAGACTTCGCCGCGTCGACTTCCGTGAGTCCTCCTCCTCCTCGGCGCTCGATACTGTATACCGTGACATCCCAGATTCCACGGCGGCGAAGCGAAGGGAGGTACCTTTTGCGGAGTATAGCCGTCCAGAGTCGAGCCGCTCCTCGATGAATGGAGATGGAGAGATCTCGAAGGTTCTTCAGGACGCAGGGAATGATTGCGGGGTTTCGAAGCTCGACGAAAGGCCTTTCGTGAATATTTCTCGCGAGAACCTTTGTGACGTCTATCGATGCTAGCGCTGGATCAGCCACGCGTTGACACTCTGACAGGATTGATGACTTACATTCGGGGTTGAAGAGCTTGCCCTCGAAGAACTCCTGCACCGTGCCGGCGCCTACCTCACAGACTAATACTTGGTATTTCCCCCCTTGCTCGGATCCCCCCTCTTCCTCGAATTCCTCCATGAAGGCAGCATCTTCAAACAATTTGGCAAGGTCCTCAACGTCTTCGTTCCAAACTTGCGCGAAATCTCCCAGGATTGAAACCGTTCTGACGAGTTTGGCGTCCTCTTCGTTGATCGCACGTAACTTTGGGCACTGCTTTTTGTTTCCGATCCTGATATGGGAGTATAGGAGAGGTTTGACGACGGCCGCGCATGTCTTGGACGAGTACGAGAGTCGGGCGAGATCGTGTTGAGATGGGACGAGTTCGAAGATGTCGAGAAGGAGTTCGTCGGGGAGATGAGGCATCGTGGGGTGTTATCTACGTGGCTGTCGGAGAGTCAGAGACGAGACTGGAGAAAGAAGAGGAAAGGCAAGAGAGGGGGAAAAGAAAGATCAAAGGAAGAAAGAAGCGAACCTGGTTCGTTGTGCGACGAATTCCCGCTCGTCGATACCTCCAATACTCCTAACTGTCGACGAGAGCGAAGGTGAATCAAGTAAGGAGAGGAAGAGAGGGCGAAAAAAACGATCAATGCGATGTGAAAAAAGCGAACCCTACTCATCGATAAACGAGATCCGTGCACCATCTCGACACTTGCTTCTTCCGCTCGAAGCGTATACGACATAACGAGCGAAACAGAAGCGATACAGGGATAGGAGAAAGAACATACGATGTTTTTGGGTAGTAATGCAAACACGGGAGAGAAAAAGAACACAAGAAACTGCTTGATGAGGAAAGGCGGAGAGACGAGAGCGTACACAAGAAGAGATGGAGGAGATCCGACAGATTGATACAGCACGAGAGAACCGGGGAGAAGGAGGGAGGCTTTAGTCGACGGAGATTGCGTCAATCGCTTGAGCTGCTTCTTCCCACATTGCCAGATTCTACTCAGTCGCCAACTCAATCAGCGCCATTCTGTGGTCGGTAACAGGAGAGAGGCGCGTACCTTTTCCGCCCATTCCTTGTGGAAAGTCGAGAAATCCAAACACATCTCTCTCAAATCCCCAACTTTCTGTCTCTGAAACCTATCCAAATCAGCTTGAATCGTACTCGAGGCCCATCTCAGATCACTCGTCAAGGCTTTGATCGCGTCATCCAGCTGTTCGTTTCGCACGCCTTGCATCAGCTCAGTCTCGAGGAAGAGTAGATGGATGGAGAGAGTCACGACGGACCTGATTGATTTGTTCTCGAGTTTTCGAGATAGTGTTTCTTCTCGATGCCTCCGGATCCGAATCGACGAACCCTTTCACCGAATGACTCAAAGCGGAGAGTAATCCACCACCACTCTTCCTTCCTCCTGTCGGGCTCGTCGGCGGTAGCGGCGGTAACGGTTGATGTTGTCCCTCCGTCCCCGCTGTCGTCTCACTTCCCTCCATCGCCCCTTGCGTACTACCATCGTCTCCAACTACTCTGACTCTCTCGAGAGCTTTCGCCAATCGTTGAGCTTCCAATTCACTCCTCTCCAATTCTTCCAACGTCGATCTCTTCGATTCGAGTAATTCCCGCGCCGATTCGTATTGAAGGTGTTTTTGATGTCGATACTTCAAGAGGGTTTTGATGATTGAAGAGAATTGAGTGTATTCTTGTAAAGGTTCAGTCCATTCTTGTTCCCAACGCGATAGCTGTCCGTCAGGGGAACAATTACAGTCAGCTTCGAGGGATTGAGAGAGACTGTAAAGTCCGAGACGTACCATTGAATTCGTCAGAGTATAACCCGCATCAACTGCCATCCCAACTTTTTCCGTCGCTTCATCCAACCCCCCATTCCCTCCATCCTCCTCCCCCATTCTCAACGCAAATCCATTCATCCCTCCTCCCATTTCCGACCAATCCCCAGCGGCATCCGTCCATCGTTTCATGAGTCTCTTGTTCACTTTCTCCATGTTCCCACTCAAATGCGACGAAAACTTGTTCGTGAAACTCTCTGAATCCAAAAACCTCTGATCTGGATGTTGTAACGAAGCCGAACTTGAAGTGGGCAGAGGGAGGTTCGCGAACAAGGCGAGTAAATCGGGATCGGTAGGATCTGAAGCGGCGGCTCGGAGTGGGTTCTTCGGGACGAGAGTGACGGGTGGGGAATGTAAGACGTCTAACCAAGGGGTTTCCGGGTCGAGGAATCGTTGGAATACTCGATCTGATCCGAGAACTTTGTGAGAATGAGTTCGGTTCAGGAACGTAGAGAGCATTCGACGACGACGAGCGATGAGAGCAACATCTTCTTTCGCTTTTGAGGGGTTCGTGCCGGCAATAGCGTAGGATGAGAGGGTGTTTTTGGGTGGGAGAGGAGGGACAACGAAACATGGGTGCAGAGTTGCGAGAGCCGCTCGGAGGGAAACGAAGTCAGAGTAACGTCGTCGGACTTCTCGTCCCTGTCGCGTGATCGAAGGTGTCAATGAGGAGCCCAGATAGAGAGGGTAGGAGAGAGGACTGACCTCGTATCGGATGCAATAAACGATATAAGGCGCACTAGCTCCCTCACTCGTTTTCAACGCATCTACAATCTACTCAACAGTCACTCACTCGTCTCGTCAGTACACTCCGTACCCTTCGCCGGCAGAGAGACTGAGGAAAGTCGACTAGCTCATCTCCCCGTTCTGCCATCCTCGACACGAACAGAGTACCGTACTCACTTGTATCACATCATCCGTCGTCTTCTTCCAACTCTCACTCCTCTCCCTCTCCCTCTCCCTCGGTGTCAAAGGTAACGGAGGACTAGTCGCGTTGTTCATCGTCACTCTCTCCCCATCTTCTCCTTCTCCCTCTCCGTCTTCTCCTGCTGACTCTTGTCGTGCGTGTTGAGCGTACGGATCAGCTGAGAATGGGTAAGCACTCGTAGCTTGTAAGGGTGCATCGTCGTCATCGTCGTTGTCGCGTGGGAGTTGATCAGTTGATGAACTTGAGGGGAGTTGATCATCGGTTGTGGGAGAGGGAGAGGAGGAGAATGGCGATGGGTCGGAAGAGAAAGGGTTCGAGTCGTCGGTCACGTTTGGAGGGGACGACATGATTGATAGGCGAAGAGAAGTAAGAGGGACAAAGCGACGACGACGCTAGATTGTGGAGAGTGCGTTGTCTGATTTCTCGAAGAGTTTCAGCCCTGACAGCGCGTGATGTTCGATGTAACTGAAATCACTGATGCGCAGAGGATGCGGCCGAAAAATAGGGAGAAATGGAATGCAAAATGACTAGTTTTCAAAAACGAATTTTTCTCTTGTACTCCTCGCAAATTGGCAGTCCAGGGGGCCCACTTGAGGAGAGCCTACTAAGTACTCATCGAACAAAGGCTGAGTGGCTCGATGACAGGATAGGCGAAGGAGTACAGCAATCCCTCGACCTCGAATTCGCGAACTTTCAAGGATCCGCTCTTCGCAATGTCGGAGCTGTACTTCTACGATCTCTTGAGCTACTCACTCCATGCCTCTGGAGAAGACTGAGGAAGACGAGGACGTACGGATATACTCCAACTCGAGGATCCTATACAATTCCTTTTCCGACGAGATCTCGAGGACCTGATCCGTCGTTTTATTCCTCAACCCACCTGCATCCAAGCTATAGCCCCTGTTCACTCCATCTCTTCATCAGCCTCTCTCTCTCGACTACCTCTCCCACTCGAAAACCGAAAGAAGGGAGAGGGAGCAAGGGATCACCTACTTTTTATCAGCCCACCTCCTCAAATCCCGATTAACCTGAGTACTCCCCGTCCAACTCTGTAATGCCGTTCCCCACGTCTTCCAATTCACCACGATCAAATCCAACCTCCTATATTTGGGCTTGAGGCGGGTTGTTCCGTTGGAAGGGAGACAGAACGTGATGAAAGCGCGGTCGAGGCAGTCGAGGCGAGAGGAACGCTTGTTCGATGAGGTGGAACGGAGAGAGGCGGGGGATTGAGAGGAATGAAGTTGAGCGATGAAGCCTGCATCGAAGCAGTGTCGTGAATTGAGCTTGAGGTTGTGGTGAAGAGAGGGGAGAGACTGACCTTTCTTCTGTAGCCTCTCGAGCAATTCGCCTAGTAGGCCCCTTTCAATTCCTTCCCTGTGAGCCGATAAGAAGATTGCACGAACGAACGCAAGTGCGAACAAGCAAGCGGGAGAGGGAAGGGTGCAGGTGGAAGCTCGATCAGCTTCTCACTCCACGTTTGGGGACGAGTTCGCTCGTGCAACTCGCCGCCGACTCACTGATGTGGATAAGTGATCAAGAGGTCGACATCGTTTGAGAACTGTTTCCCGCGACGATACCTAACTCGAATCGAAACGAACGAAAACTGTCAGCTTCGTCCTTTTTTTCTCGCAAGAGCTTCCGAGCGTCGAACTGGAATGTGTTGTATCGTGGGCAAGATCACTCACCCACCGCAAATCTCTACAATCGCCTCCTCATTCGGCCTACATCTCGCAATCTGAATCTTTACAAATTCCGCGATCAACTCTACCTCTTCTCTCGGAATCCTGTCGAATGAGATTATCTACATCAGCTTCTCATACTCTCTCGAGGTACAGGATGAAGAACGTCTCGACGGACTTTTCTTGAGAATCTTCGTAGTATTCGAGTTGGGTTGAGTAAAGTTTCGCGGCCCGAAGATCACGGATCGAACGATAGCCTTGTTCGTACAGACTCAGGGAGGTCGTGTGACCTATGAAGAACGTAGAGTTCAGCTCGTTGAGGCGAATGAAAGGGAGGGAGGGGAAAGGGGGGAGGAGATTCACCGATTCCATGAACAGTCTGTAACTCTTTCAAAGCGAGGAATTCTTCGTTCGTCTTCAAATCGACTGTGAGAAACTCGAGCTTCTACGGCATCAGCCTCGTTGATATCGAACCAAGCGGAAAGCAGATGCGAGAGCTTGAGCCTCACTAGCATCCTGAATTTTCCCCGTTTCCAAAAACTCTTTAATCTTTAAACTGATCTTCTCTCCAACCTACTCATCCCTCATCAGTTCTCCCGTCTCCACTGTACTCACAGAGAGACACCGAGAGAGAGAGTGAAGCGAACGTACTTTGGGTAACCTCCTCGCCTGTTCAATCGTTTCAATCTTGACAGGACATCCAATAATCGTTGAAATCGCCGTCGCATAACTGATACTCTCCGGTTCGGCCGCTGCATGTACATCGAGCCCCTCTTCGTATCTCAGAGTTGCCCAGAAAGAGAGAAGAGGTAGGAAGAAGCGAGAGACGTACTACCGTACAGAACGAATCGATACTCTCGGAGAGGAGTGAGGGCATCTACGAGAGCTTGATTAGGACATGGGTAGGGCGAAGGACGTTTGCAGGCGTAAGGAGGGACGAGGGAGAAGGGATCGGACTCGGAGGTTGAAGAGGGACTCCTCCAAGATGAGGCCGTGGGAGATGGAGAACGACAGCGAGTGGAAGGTGGTGAAGTAGTGTTCTGGGGTGGTGGCATGCGAGTGGTCGTTCGAGCTGAGGCGGTGGTGGAGAGAAGGAGAGGAAGATGGAGAATGTTGGATGATCGATGTGGACGTCCGTGCGGACGCTCTCTGCTCGGACGTCACTGTCTCGCTCACTCTGAAGCGGTAGATTTGATCAAGCGGCGGGCGAAGAAGAAGAGAGAAAGTGAAGGGGAACGCTCAGACCTTCGCGAATCTTCCAAAAGCTGCGAAGCCTCTCTATTCTCCCCCTTCTCTCTCCCTTTTCTCTCCCCAATTCACCGGAGCAGAGCACGATGCTCCCTCAACTCGACCTCTCGAATCTCACGCCCTCTACTTCTCTCGACCGCAAGATCCTTTCGGAATCCGACGTCGAACAATTCAAACGCTCTCTCCCTTTTGAATGGGTTCAAGAGTACCTCAAAGAGATGATCGATAGCACTGATCCACTCGCTGAAATAGCACCCGAGAGGCCCAGTCCAGTGAGTTCTGTCCGTCTCGATTTCGTAGCACCGACTCGAAACTCACCTCTCCCTCTCACCGGTATCACGGATGCAGGTCGTGGAAGAGTTGTGCAAGTTCCTCACGAAGGTTTCACTCTTGGTCGAATCGACTCCAACCGTTCCCCCTTCAGATCAAGCTCAAACTTTTACTTCATTCCGCTCGAAACTCGCTGTCGTACGTCGCCTCCTCCCTCCTCTTTCCATCTCACCAACGCCCTTCTCTCTCTCGTAGCTCGCCACCGGATTGCATCTCCAATTGCTCCCTTCCTTCCGACACGCCGACGTCCTCCTGCCCGAACTTCAATTCCATGTCCTCCGTTCCTTCGGTTCAACCTCCCGACTCGACTACGGAACCGGTCACGAACTCTCTTTCCTCCTCTACCTTCTCTCGTTGCGTCTCAGTGGGATCTTGACCGAAAAAGATTCGAGGGAAGTCGTCCAGAGAGTTCTTGGAGGTTATTGGGAAGTGAGAGATGAGGGAAGGAAAAAGTTTGGGTTGAAAGTGGCCGGGAGAAGAGGGGTTTGGAGGGAAGATGAAGAGGGGAGGGTTTGGTTCGATCAGGGAGCTAGTGAGAAGAGAGGTAAAGCAACAAACGACTTTTCTTCCCCTTCTTTGCCGCTTGAAACTGACATTTCCTTCCCTTCCCTGACTGGTGTAGGTCATCCATCCCGTTCGAAATCCTCATCATCAATCTCCTCCCTCTCCTCCCTACACCTAAACACTTCCTCGACCCCACTCAATCTCCTCCGTTCACTCCTCTCCAATACTCACCCTTCTTCTTCACCCTCTGGTTCCGGATCCTCTACTCCGAACCCCTACTCACTCGCCCGTACTCCCTCCCCCTCGAACTCGCCCAAACATGAATCCCGTTCTGATCTCCTCCAACTTTACATTCACACGACTTTGACTTCTCTCCCTTGTCTCCTCCATCTTCGATTCGGTTCCCTACTTCCATTCGCCTCAGTCTCCACTGAATCGGGTCAAATCGTCGCTTTGACTTCCTCGGCGGATTCGTTACCCCTCCCTATCTCAGGAGAAGGATCCGGAGCGGGTAAAGGAGGAGTCATGTTATCCGATCAAGAATTAGAGAATCTCCAAAACAAACGAGAAGGATCAGAAGGAACTATGGCGCCTTGGAATCCACCGACTTTGGCTGGGTTCGAATTAGAATCGAAAGAAAAGGAAGGGGAAACGGGAGGGAGGAGGGAGAAGGGAAGTCCTACGAGTTCGTTGAAGAGGGGAAAGAGTAGGTTGAGCGTATCGGAATCGGCTGAGGAGGAGGAATGAATGAATGAATGAATGAATGCATGAGTCAGGGGGAAGGAAGGGAGAATGAAAAGTTGTGAAGTTCCAAGGAAGTGGATAAGTCTCGGTTGGTGTTTCGTTGATTCTTCGAGCCTGGATCGGTTGCTTGTAGGCTGGTGATATTTCAGATTTCTGCTGATTGTTTCTTTTCTTCGTCGTTGATTCGTTTTCGTTCGGTGATTGTCGATTTCTCTTTCTCGCACGTCCCGTTTTCGTTGTTTAGCTGTCAAATCGAACTCTGCCCGTTTCTCACTACACCCAACGAACAGTATGAACCCGAGAGAATGAGCACCTTGGCTCAGTGCGGGCCAAATCGAAACGCACCGTCTCTCGCAAGCCGGAGTACGTGGACGGAACGAGGAAGAGCGGTCGCGGAGAGTGTTACATTGCGTCCGACTTTTGCGTCGAGAGAGCTGCTACAACACTGTATTCTCCCTCAGCTCCCGTCAGCGTCGTTTGAAATATCCGGCAGACAGAGAACCGGAAGGAGCGTACAAATTGAAAATCACGATTCCCCTCTCGCTCTCCCTCTTCCTCCGATTCTCCCTTCCTCCTGTACCCTCAACCCCTCCTCCTGTACCCTCTCGAAACTATTCCGAAAACTTCCCGGTTTGATCTCGTTCCAAATATGTCGAAAGCGAAGTTTCGCGATCGGTTTCAAGGGGATTCGTTCCCTCGTAGGGATCGCCGATGTAATAGATCTCGGAGAGGAGGGACCTAATCGAGAAGAGAGTGAGCTTGAGAGGCAAGAAGATAGATTGAAAATGACGGACCGTATAAAGAATCTTCGTCGTAATCTTCCGATAATGCAAACTCACCGTCGTCTGTATGACCCGAAATGGACTCATACCCTCTTTTCCGTTTCCCTTTCCTCCTCCTCGTCGTCACCTCTTCATCTTCTTCTTCTTCGCTAGCGAGTTCAAACTCATCGAATCCGTCTTCCTCGTTGAATTCGTCTTCTTCGTGTAATCCCAATAACCCAAAATAATCCCTGGCTGCTTCGCTTGCCTCCTCTCCATTCGTTCCGGCTTCTGCGAGCGGAGTGTGCGCGGTTGATTCAGCAGTGACCGTCACTTGAACTCCCTCTTGATCCAAAACCGTTACACTCCTCGTCCCCGTCGCTCCCGTCGTGGTTGTCGAGGCGTCAAGGTCGGAAGGTAAAGTAATAGCGAACGATACCAGTAACGTCAACAGCTGAAACAATGCGATCAAAGCGTCCAACGCCAATAAATGGAATTTCGAAGGAGTTGAAACTATCTCCTCCCTCGCATCCCAATCAGCTCCCTTCTTTTTACGCTCGTGTGTGTGAGAGAGAGAGTTGCTCACCTTGTCCAATCCAATCAATCAACACCCCCCTCTGAGCCCATCCAGTTCCTTTCGTTCCCCTACTTCCCCACGCCCAATCCATTCCCATAATCACCGCATTCTCCCCAATCCACAATGCGACAAAGAACCGTAATGATCTGTGGGGATGGGATTTACGAGGAGTCGAGAATTGGATTTGGGAGATTAGACGGAGGAGGAGGATTTGAAGCGAGAGAGGGGAGAGGAGGTAGGAATGAAGGGTTAGGAGATAGGTTAGGGTAGAGAGCGAGAGGAGGAGATGTAACAGGTGGGGAGAACCGGGGGAAGCCACGATGAATAAGGCCGAACGAGAGTGATGAGGGAGAGAGAGAGAGAGAGAAAAGAGAATCACCGAACGACACTGAACTTCTCTCTCGTTTTGACCCTCGACCCCAAAGAGGAATGACAAAGTTCTTCCCTACACCATTAAAACTAGAAGATTATCCATCTACGACCCTACAGCAACAGCAACGACAAACAGATTCTCCTTCTCCCTCGAAGAAACGACGCGTCTCATCATCAACCTCTACCAAACAACCGGATGATTCACTGCTCACTTCACGCTTGAACTCTACTCTCAAGTTACGCGATATCTGGTCCGACATTGCTCGTCGACATTCTCTACGAAATGAGCCGACGAATTCGAGCGGAAGGGAGGGGAGGAAACATCGACCAACGGGAAGAACGAGAGCGATCCCGGTGGAGGAGGACGATATCATCGACTTGAGGAGTTTGACGATCGTACAGGATCGAGGGATGTTGAGGAATAGTAGGAAAGGGATCTTCTCGATTGGAGGCTATTCCTCTTCGACTGGACAAGAGGCGAAAGAGGGCAAGGATACTGGATTTCAGATCATCGATGATGACGAGGACGAACCTACAACAGAAGGACAGGGAGAGGGAGACGAGCAGGGAGATTGGGAAGATGAGAATTCGGAATCGGATTTATGGGAAGAACCTTCGGTCAATTCAGAGGACAGTGAAGACGAATTCGCCGAATTCGACGACCTCGAATCTCTCCCTTCTCTCAAGTATCGCGAAGAACGGAGAAAACTCGACGAGAGGAAGAGGGAATTGAGGAGTTTTTGGGAACAAGAATTGGAATGGACCGGGAAATCTGCTTGGGATACGAATGAAAACGAGACGAGAGAGGATAAGACGGGAAGAGGAAAGGAGAAGGATGGGAGGGAGAATGAGGTATTGGATGAACCGGTTCAGGCGCCTCAATCGAGAGAAGAGTTTAGGAGGGAATGGTTGAAATCGTGTACACCGAGACCTGTCTTGCGTTCCCAAAGTACGCGGCCGATACCAAGCTCGACAACCTCGAAACGGTATCCGGCAACGGTGGAGGAGGAGGAGAGCGACGACGAGATGAACTTGACGAGTTTTTCAGTCACTCCCGAAACTGCCCCAATTCCTCTCGACCATTCCCCGTTCTCACTACCGAAGTCGGGTTCCACGAAACCATTTACTACCTCGACACCTTCTCCTCGTTCAGTACTGACACAATCGACTACTTCGACAATTCGACGGAAGATCGAAACGATCGATCTCTCAACTTCCCCTCCACCTACGACTTCCGCTTCTTTCCCTTCCACGTCCTCACCATCTCCCTCATCTCCGACCCTGAGTAGCAATCCTGCTTCATCGAAATCATCGACGACTCTCTCGAAATCTTCCACCTGGAAAACGACAATTTCGCCCGCCTCGAAGAAAGTCCTATCGTCTTCACCTTCACGTTTCCCGGGAGATAGGAGATCGATCTTCTCCAGAGACTCAGCTCCTCCACCTCCAGATGCAGTTGCGTCGGAACTTTCAAAGGTCGTAAGTCTTTCAGTTCCTTACCTCGTTTCTCGAACGAGATTTTCGATTCGTGTTTTGAAACGAGTCTGATCTTGGTGAAATGTATCAGGCGAAGAAGAACCTCTCACCTCTCCGACATTCGATCTCGGCAAACTCGGGTTCCGAATCCGAATCGGAAGAAGGAGAATTCGAACTCGAACGAGAATCTCCAGCCGTCGAATCCCAACCCCAAACTTACTTCGCACTACCTCCCTCACCACCAAACTCGAAAGGTTCGACCGTCTCTACCTCAAAGTCTTCAGTCTCCGTAAAAGCGAAACGGATCTTCGGTGATCACGAAAGACGGGATCCTGCAGGAGTCGAGGGAGAAAAAGAATCAGGGAAAGGGAAACGAGACAAAAGAGTTCAACAGCGACCTACTCCCGAAGCGACTCCTCCTCCTTCCACTTCATCATCATCTCGTCGTTCACCGACCGACTCAGGAGGACGAACGAATCCCTCGAAGCCCGTCGAAGAGAGAGCGAAACGAACTAACCCTAAACCTACTCCGATTCCAGCTCCATCAAGTTCGACCTTCATGCCTTTCGGTCTCCCTCCCAGCTCGGCGAAATCGACCAAAAGCGAAAGCAAGAAGAGGAGAAGTGAGAGTACTTTCGAGATTCGTATTCCTGGTCCAGCTCCTCCTTCCTCATCTCGACGAACGGATCGAACGGCCTCAACTACGCCGGTCAAGTCAGTAGACTCGTCGACGCGGAAGGAGGGGAAGAGCAAGGGGAAGAGCAAGGCAGAGGAGAGGATGGAGATGGAGGATGAATTGGATTGTTTCTCGTTACCTTCGTCTCCGGCCAAGAAGCCCGAGAAGCAGGAACGGATGGAACTCGACTATGAGGAGAGCGATAGAGTACAACGAGAAGAGGAGGAGAGGAAGCAGAGGAAGAGTTATGGGTTAGCGACTCCGCCATTTTCGAAAGGGAAACCTTCTACCGATACTCCCCCGACCCTCGAGACGTTCAAGATCCCAGCACTTCCTTCGACGTCTTCGGGAAAGAAGAAACGATCGACTCTACCCTCTTCTTCACCTTCCACTCCCTCGACGACTCCCTCTCGTTGTCAATCTACTACCACTCCATCTTCCTCTCGTTCCCGCATCTCGGCATCCTCGACTCCGACTCCTCATAAATCCCCGACTTCTTCCCTCGCTGATTACATTCGAGCTCGGTCTTCTCCTTCGGTCAACGCTTCGACCTCGTCGCCGTCGTCGACAGCGAAACCTAGACGTCCTCGATCTCAATCGTCATTTCAGACGGCTTCCACTCCAGAGAAACAGGAGAAGGAGGAGGAGGAGGAGGAGGAAGACGATGAATTCTCAATTTCGACTCCAGCTCCTCCGACCCCTTCCAGATCCAGGAAGACGCGAAACTCCTCCCTTGTCAGCAAAGTCATGGAACCGCCTCGACAGCGACCTCCCTCTATGCCTGTCGAGTCCGCGAAAGCGAAAGATCGAACTCCGATCCGGAAACCTCGTCGAAGTCCTCGTCTGAATTCTGTCACTCCCTCTCCGAGTAGTAGAGGAAAACGAAGTGGAACGGTTATTCTTGAGGAGGCTCCAGTAGTCGAAGAGGGGGAAGAAGAGGACGAATTGATGATGATGGGCTGAAGACGAAGAGCGAAGGTCAAAAGTTTGTATAGTATCTTTTTCTTGGAACTCTTTATCTGTTGTGGAAGATCTGAGCTGAAGGAATACATATTGTCGTTGTTCAACATTCATTTTCTTCTCGTAGGATCTCAGACGAGCGATTCATCGCAAGACTCTGTTTTTCAGCGAATCTGGCCGAAAATTTCGTCACTAGTGTCACTCCGCCTCAGCGGCAGTACAGTGAGCTTCCCTCGATACTAAAACTACTGTCACGGTCAGAAAAAGGTCGGAATTTCCGTCGTTGGAGGTGGTTGGACCTCCTTTTTTCGATGAGTAGGGTTCGCTTTTTTCGTCTTGCATTGATTCCTTTTTTTCGATCTCTCTTCCTCTCGCTACTCGCGTCTCAACGCACTCCGCACCCGTTCAATCTTTCCACAATGCCCCATCTCCCCGACGAACTCCTTCTCGACATCTTCGAACTCATCCCTTCTCGCCATGATCTCGCTCAGATCACCTACTCGTGCAAAACGTTCGCGAACGTCGTGAAACCTGTCCTCTACTCCCACAACCGGATCGAAGACATGGACCAACGCAACAGGCTACGCCGTGTCAGGAGAGAGGACGGCGAATTCGTTAAAAAGGTCACCATCACGGGAGACTGGGGTTCTACTCGAGAGTACAGAGCGCTCAGCAAGGACAAGTACAAGAGATATTTGTGGAAATGGGGCGAAGTGGATGAAGGAATAGAAGAGACTGGACGATTGGGGACTGGCCTTGTTCAGGAATTGGTCGAGGGAAAGCTCTTCAACGTTCAAAGTGAGTTTTCCCTGTTCCTCATGATGAGTGCAGAACCATGAGTGACTCACGTGGAATCTTCGTGTCGATAGCTCTCGAACGAATCGTCGTGAAGAATCTGACGGAGGAACCTCGTATCGAGCTCCAACGACCTCCGGTAGTCCCTTCAATTCTCGTGAACCTTCGCACTATCTCTATCTGGTGCCATCGCGGAAGTTCAAGTTCTCAAATTTGGGAGGTCGTACTCCAAAAGAAATTTCTCCCTTCCCTACGACATCTCGCCGTATGCGACGACACGTCGAGGTATCATAGGCACCGAGGATCTATATACAACGAGGACGTAAGCGACTGCCTCCTCTCGAAGACGGATCTACTCGACCAACTCGAAATCCTCGCTTCTCCTCGTTACCTCTTCCTTTCTAACTACCCGCAATTCATTCATCTCGCCACCGTCTCGCCACAACACTGCCATCTCTCTTCTAGCACAGAATACGCCATCATTCTTATAAATAACGGTGTAGGGCCTGCTGTTGAGGATATGGCTCAGTTCGTCAGGTGGGTTCTCGCTTGTTTGGAGGTGAAGCTCAAGCTCGAGTATCTTTCGGTGGAAGCTCGCTTCAGTCGCACCTGCAGGCCCTTTGAGGAAACGATGGAACTTGCAGTGGAGAAGGGAGTGAAGGTTTGCTATGACCGTCGAGAGGATGGACTCATTCCTCAGAGTTTCATCGATTTCCTCGCGGAGAAGAAGAAGAGAAAGGAGGAGGAAGAGGAGAAGTGAAGAACGGACAAGGTGGTAGTGCGTGAGATGGAAGCTGGTGTGAGCTGAGGAGGAGGAATGCCTGAAACTTCGCAATCGAGCTAGAGTCGAGTTTTCCGTTCGAAGGGTTCCCGCTTCACGTTCAATCTCCTCCCCTTTCCTACGAGAGATTCTGACTATCGTACAAAGTGAGCTCGTCCTGCTCCTTTCTGAGCTCGTTGCGACTGGGAGAAAGCGAAGATTGTGCGAAAATTGCGACTTCCCCGTTGCGATTTTTTCTCGCGTCCGATCAGAACCTGGCTCAATGTCAGAGTGCTGTTGGTACCGCTTCATTAGCGAAGGATAGCACAAACTGGCCCATCCGATTCCTACGAAATCGAGAACTCGTCCCGGGCCAGCGCTTTCTCACTTGCACTCGACCTCGAATCAGCCACACAACAGCTTTCTCACAGCGACGCTCACCTAGCTCACCCTCTCAATCAAGCCTCAGCGCTTCCCAAGTGCCTACCCGTGCTCCCGTCACATCGAAATGGATGATCATCTTCTTTCGCTCGTCCTCTCCTCGCTGCGGTACCAGACTCAGTCACGGCTATCGACTACGAAGCAGGACCCTCCATTGCAGTCACCCAATCATCTACAGCAGGAATAGCCGGGGAAGACGATGAGTCTCGATTCTTACTCCCCTCCTCGAATGCTTGACGACGGCCAGCACATGGGAGCGACCTCCGCCGTCGTTATTCTTGAAGTAACAGGTCGAAGTACCGGTCGCAGAAGATGGGGAACAGGAAGATCAGTCGATGAGACGTGTGTGCCCTAGTCTGACTCTCTCGGGAAGTTCTTGTCTGCTGTGAGTAATCGCATCGATAGCTTGTGGTTGTTGAACTCTCGCTCTCAGACGAGGCAAGTTCGACCAATGAGGAAGGACGAAAGACAAGTCCGGTCGTATTCCGCGGTGGTCGAGCCTCGTCAAAAACCGAGCAAACGCCCTCTCTTTCCTCTCTTCCTCTCTCCTTCCTTCTCCCAATCTTCGTCGTCAGTCGCAGATCTCTTTGTAGGTGAGTGCGTTCGACTGGAAGCTGTAAACTTTCCCTTGAACGTTCTCTCGCAACAGAACTCCCTTCCCTCTTTTTTCGCTCGCTCGCGCCTCTCGTCTTTCACTCCACCCTTTCCGACCTCCTCTGTCCCCCAGCTACCTCCTCGATCAGTCGCTCGAGCGCTCATCGATTAAAGGGTCTTGCTGGCATCGACCGGGACTGATCGCGCGCGTTCCACTTGTAACCCAGACGCGTTTGATCCTCGCGCTCTGGGACTCAAATTCGACGCGCACGTTCGGACCTCGATCTCGGTCAGCAAGCCCTTTGTGTCGCAAGCGCTACGAACGCCGGCCGCGCGTCGCGAGGAAGCACCGTAAGTCACACGTCGTTTTCTCCACCTTTTCCTTCGTTTCTCAAGAGCTGATCAGCTCTGAATTCGCACAGTATCGCTCGAGGGTCTCCGTCGTCTCTGCCGTTGATCTCGAAGCCGTCTTGCGTCTCGAATCGATCGCAAAGCTCAGCAGCGAGGGGCACCGGCTCGTGGAGGACACGCAGGAGCTCATCCTGTTCAGTGCTCGCGAACCGGTGCCGGCTGAGCTCTGCGAGCGATACGGGGCGCAGAACGGCTCAAGGTCCAGGTTCGACAGACCAGACAGTCATCGACTCATCCTCGACGTTTTCCTATTCGCGATTTCACCCTGCTCGACTGGGTCAACTTGTACCTATACTCGAGACTCTCAGACGACGATTTCTTTTGCTCTGGGATCGCGGGTGTAGGTATGGAATCGAGTCAAGCAAGGTGAGGTCTCGAGTAGGTTATCCTCTCTCCTCTCTCCTCGACCCTTTCTTCCTCTCGTTCGACCTCGACTCGCCGTATCGACCCTCTTCCATTTCCTCGTCCTCACGGTTTGAACGCTGATCGACTCAAAGGTTTTGCTGAAAACGAGCCATCCGCGTGCGTCGGCTCGAGTTGATTCCG
The DNA here is from genome assembly GCF_050403485.1 of Sporobolomyces salmoneus. Classification (NCBI taxonomy): domain Eukaryota; kingdom Fungi; phylum Basidiomycota; class Microbotryomycetes; order Sporidiobolales; family Sporidiobolaceae; genus Sporobolomyces; species Sporobolomyces salmoneus. The sequence continues at coordinate 158,579 of NW_027481133.1, forward strand.
CAAAGCTTCGAAACGTCGCTTTGAAATTCTTCCATCTTGGGCCGACGCCCGAATGGCTCGTATCCCAGCAATGCCTTTGAGTGGAAAGCGCTTCGATCGTCATCCTCGCCCAACTCGAACCGACGTGAGTCATCCCTCAGTTTTCCCCCTTCCTTTCGGTCGCAACTTGAGCACTGACAATTCATGATCGTTATCTCCTCAGCAGAGGGGCTCATGGCAACTAATCGGTTCGCTCGAGAACCTTTTGCGTCTTCGTTCGCTCGCAACACTCAGCGGAAATTGCCGATCTGTTGATGAAGCTTTAGGGTTTCCTGAGTCCTCTCAAGCAGATCGGTGCCCCCGAATGCTGCAAGAGAACTGGGACGTAGAAGGATCAAGACCCGGTGGATCCTCGTACCTCAATCCAGCTTCAACTTGTTTTCTATCCGAAATTTCACCTTCACGGAACAAACCAACTAATGTCCATGTACTCGTTCGCAGCGACGAGACGACATCACTGCCCGCTCTCGTCGCTTCGAGGCCATGCACATACATCGGCTTGTTCCATGAAGGAGGGGTTTCGGATACTCTTTTGTCCCTTGTCCTTGTAGTACGGTCACTCTGTAACCTGCCGCTTGTTCTGTTGACTTGCCTGATGTGTGTGAGAGTCTGTCTCGATGAGAGTCTTGCTCGCGAGTCCTGCGAGGTTTACAAACGAGCGAATGTTGGACCAAGCTCGCGAGAACGCAACTCGCAGTCTTCTCTGCTTGCGAATGACACGGCCGAACGATGACTCTCCCCTCTGAGACTCTCTTGTAGTGGCAAGGGGGAGGAAGAAAAGAGGAGGAGAGCAAGGTCAGAACGACTCGAAATGAAGGAGATCGGGAAAAGAGAACTGCGTCTGAGCTCGATTCGATCTAAACTCAGTTCAGTCTGTCCCCTACTGTCCCCTTCTATCTCTCAATTACCGTATCAGACCCAAATGTACAGCCTCTGCGCGAATACGCGACTGTCTGATCCTTGACCATCTCTTACGAGTCTCTTTCTCTCTTCTTCTCTCAAATCTTCAGGACTTTCTCTTTCGTTCATTTCAACCAGGCCTCCTCTCCCCGGTCTATTCACACGCACCGCACTTCTAGTTATATCCAAACCACGCACTCCTACATTCAACCGCGACCCTCCTAACCTCCTTCCTCGGATCATCGATCGCTTTCCCCAATTCCTTCAACACCATCGTTTTCTGAGGATGTAAGGTTAGGTACGGGATATGGTTAGGTAGGAGGGCGAGGAACTCTAGGGAGGCTATACGGAGTTTCTACTCGACGTCACAATCTCAGGGTCAGCAAGTCGAACGAGAGAGAGAAGGGAAAGGAGGAGAGGGAAGAACGAACGATTGAACCAGGAGCACGAGAATCAGGATCAGAAGCGCTAGGAATAGCGGATCGAATAGTTTTCGAGACGATTGAAGAAATATTGGGTTCTAGGAGTTGGGGGATCTCGAGTACGAGAATTCCGAGGGTATCGATCACGTTCGCTCGAAGGATTGGGTCGGGTAGTTCTAGGGAAGTGATCAGGAGCGGTAGGAGCTAGGGAACGTTCCGAGCGAGTTAGTCGCGAGCGGAGAGAGGGAGGAGGGAAGGAGAGACAGAGAGAGAGAGAGAGAAACGTACTTTGGGTAATTCCGTTAGCGTTAATTGTTTCGGAATATGTTGTAACAGACTCGATAGAGCGATCAAATAGACGGCTTGATCTGTCGTTGTCGTTGTCGAGGGAGAGTCGCTTTGTTGTTGTTGTTGGCGTTGTTGTTCGTGAGCATCGACGAGTTTCGGTAGTAAAAACGTGAAGAATCTTTGTTTATACAACAACTGTCGACCGGACACACAGCAAGGTCATGTCAGCTTCTTCTGTTCATCGAGCGATGAGAAAGAAAGGAAGGGAGAGCTACTTACGCGAATAACCGAGAAGTTCTCCTTCGTTAAAACCTTCTCCTTCTCCTCATCCGCAATCACTCCCAATCCCTTCGCAGCATCCCTCCCTAATTCAGGATCCGAGAACAATCCAAGAAGGGATTCAACCATCTTGTAACCCCTCGGATCCGAACGAACGATCAAAGCTTTCGCGATCTGTTCCACCAACAATCTCAGTCACGAAACTCAGTACGTCTCCCCTCCCTCGGGGAAAGGACGCGAGGAAGGGAGAGATGGGAGACGTACCCAGGTCCAAACTCTCAGGGCTTTCCTCCTCCTTCCCACCTCGCCTCGTTCTCGATTCGTCGTCCCAAGGTTTCTCTCCCAGTATTCCCTCATTTCAACCCCCTCTAACCATCCCTCAACCGTCCCTCCAGTGGACCCAACTCGTTTATTGACCAAACTAGCTAATCCGTAACAAACCGCTTGGAGTTGTAACTCATTCTTGACTTGTAGCGATTTCGTTAGAAGAAGGTTCAGGAGCGAGAGGAGATGGGAGGAGGAGAGAGGGACGATAGGACGGAGGGAGAGGAGAGAAGAGGTATAGAGCGTGAGGAGGTTCTGCTGAGAGATCGGTGAGGAGGACTAATCGCGAGAGCGAGAGAGACAGAGAGAGAGAGAGAGGAATTAGTCTCTTTTTGAGCTGGGATTTTGAGCGGAGGAAAGAAGAGGACTTACGGAGAATGGAGCGAATGAACTCGACGAGAGATCTTTCGGTACCGCGTTGGTTCCTAATAAGCCCGCGAGGTTCCCAGTTTGAAACGCTTCGTCGATTGATTGATAAAACGTTGTCTGACTCCTATCGTCATCCAAACGAGCGCTAGTCAGCTCCTCGGCCCGGACGTGCTCAACTAAGTGAGTGTGAGGGGAGGGTAACTTACTCGACTTCAACTCTCGTCAAAACCAACCCCAAAATCTTCCCAACATCCACCAATAACCTCAAATCCGTCGCCGTCGTCACCTTCTTCTCCTGGCCAGCCTCCTCCATGTCCATCGCATTCGAGTTCGAGGCGGGTAGAGTAGGTAAGATAAAGAATCCAAGGAGGTTCTTGATGAATCCATTCTCTAAATACTTCTTCAGATCCTCATCGACCTTCTTCCTGATCTTCGCTTCGATCACACTCTTGAGTGTCACTAATAAATGATGAGCGTAGAGCGAATCTCCCGTCGTCGAAGTTGAACTCGAGGAAGAGAGGAGTTCCTCTAATCGGGAGAGAATCCTGAGGGAAAAGAATTCGAACAAATCCGCCGGTAACGATAAAGCCGCTAACGCCGACAGAATCTTCGTGTAACCGCGACTTGCCGAAGGAGTTGTAATGGGTAATTGGGAGAATAAGAGGGGTAGAGTCGTCGATTCGATAATTTTCGGATGAAGTTCTGAAACGATGATTAAGTTTTCTAGGGCGAGATCATACACTTCATCTTCCACTGTCTCCTCCCCCATCATCTTCGTCGTTGAACCTGTACTTGAGGAGGAAGGGATAACGAGATCGTTGAAAGTCGAAACGATGAATTCGATTTCTTTTCCATCAAGGAATCGATTCGGTATTCTAACCAATCCGATCAACCCTTTCAACGCCGGTAGCCTGTTCGTTGCAGTCGTTCCTTTCGTAGAAGACGTGAACAGGGAAAGGAGAGTATCTTTATGGTTCTCTAGAGGTGTTTGCGAGAAATCGAGTGAAGAGGAGGAGGAAGTCGAGTGAAGGAGGGAGGAAGGTAGACCTCCTTCGCTGGGATCGTTCGCTGAGGAGGAGAAGGAGGAGATGAGAATGGAGAGATGGGAGAGGATAGAAGGTCTTGATGCGACTTCTTCGGGGTTTTGCGCGAGTTCTAGTAAAGGAGGAAGAGTTTCGTTCAGGACGTATCTCGTTAATCGATCTACTCATCACACAATCGAAATCCGAGTCAGTGCTGGAGAGACGGAGATGAATAAGAGGGGAGAAACATAAACGCACGGGAGCAAGCGGCGAGAGTGATCAAGATTCTCATAGCAGCTTTCGAATCCCTTTTCTCTGGTTCCTCCAATTCTTGTAAACTATTCCCTACCACCTGTTCTACAATTCCTTTCTCCCCGTTGCCCTCGCTCTCTTTCATCTCTGTATCTCCTCCTTCCGAGTCGCTCACTCGATCCGGGTACAGAGTTCGAAACAACGAATGAAAAGCTTCTAAAGCTAATCTTTGAATTCGTTCTTCTGTAGCGTGAAATACTTCCAAAGAGAGGGCTTCGGAGAATTTCAGGGCCCAGTCACCGCAGAGACGGGCACCGTAGATTGGGAAACACGCGATTAGGGCTTCGAGAGTTTGTCTCTATTTAACATCGTAAACGAACGCGGTTGGTCAGTAGAGGAAAGAGGAGGCAGAGGGGAAATTACGTACTTTGGCTTTCTCAGAGGCGGCTTGAAGCTTATCGAGGAAGAGAGGTAAGGCGAGAGGTCCAAAGAGGGGAGTTGCGGAGAGACAAGCTCTGTATCAGAACGAAACCGAGTCAGCTTAGGCACTCACGGATAGAGGGTGAGAGGGAGACTGACCGAAGAGCTTCAATGAGATCTTGAGAAGTGATTCCGTACGGATCATCTTTTGGGGGAGTGAAAGTGATTGGGAAATAACAAAAACTGATATCGAACAACTCCTATTCAATTCATCCCACCCAATCTCACCACTTGATCAGTTCCTTCCCATCCCACAGTCTGAAAGAAAGAAAGGAGTGAGTGAGTGATTGAGGAGACTTACTTCAACGCACCCATCCAATTCAAATTCCAATACCATGACTCTAATCAATCCAAAACTGATCATTAAATTCCTTGGATCCTTTTCTCCTTCCACCAATGAACAATATCCTTTGAGGAACTCTTTCCCGAGTCGTTTGAGCGCGGGTCGGGAGTGATGCATGAGGGAATCGAGGAGGAGGTACAGTTTGTATCGGGTTGATTGAGCGTGATTTTTGAGAGTTACGGAGGAGAAAATCCTATGACGTTAGAGAGGGAGTGAGTGGGAGAAGAGGAGCAGGGGGAGGATAAGGGACGAACCCGCGAGTGACTTGGATCCCTTCTCCGGTACCGAAATTTGGGGCTTGGGTTAATTTGATCAAGGCAGAGGCGCACGAGACGAGCGAATGATAGTCGGATAACTTTGTCGTGAAGAATGTCGTCAAGACTTGTGCTACTCATAGCGAGTCGATATCAGCTCTACAGAGGGGGCTAGCGAAAGAGAGAGAAAGAGAGAACGGACTGGATTGTCGGTCTAGGAGGGATTTATCCATCTCCTCGACTGTACGGGATAATAATCCGACACCTGTTCAACTCCAATGTGCTCAGTGAACGCGAACAACGCAGACTGGAGAGAGAGTAAAGAGAGACGAACCTCTTGATCGAACTTTATCATTCTCACTCGTGAGGTTATCCTGTAACCCTTTCACTATATCAATTAATTTCCATTCCTTCGATTCCAGACCTGTTCCAACCATGCACCGAACAGTGTCAGACAGGGAGATAAAGAGTGGAGGAAAGTAGAGAGAGAGAGGCGACAGAACCTTGAGCGATCTCGGATGGAACAGTCGAATCTGGTAGTTGTGTATCATCGAGTGCTGTGTAACCCCTCAGTAGGGGTACTAGTTTAGAGGGAATCGACATTGGGTTGATGAGCGGAGAGCGAAAGAGAGTGAATCATACTTTCTCTCTCTCTCTTTCATCTCACTCACCCTCGACCTGATAACCGGATACGATCGATAAGAAGATGTCTCGTGGAGCAATGAACACGGCTTTGAAACGACTCATGACTGAGGTAAAACACACTTGATTCTCCTTTTTCTCATCTCATTCAACACACAACTCATCACAACTTTCTCTCTCTGTCGACTTGTGTGCGTTGGAACAGTATAAGCAGTTGACAGCAGCCGAGAATGAAGATTCGATGTTCACTGCCGGTAAGTCCTCTCCCCCTCTCTCATTACTTCAACCTCTTCGCGTGTTTCCTCCCCGGCTAATTCGCTTTCGTGTTTGGGGTGAATCGTAGGTCCCGTCAGTGAAGACGATTTCTTTACTTGGTCCTGTCTAATCTCCGGTCCCGGTAACCCCCTCCTTTTCCCTCACACAAAATCTCCCGCATTTCAAACCTGACCCCCTCTTTCGTGCGTTCTCTCTCTAGAGGATACGCCTTTCGAAGGAGGAGTCTTCCAAGCGACCCTAACTTTCCCACGAGATTATCCTTTATCTCCTCCTAAAATGCGATTCGATCCTCCTTTATTCCATCCAAACAGTTGCGTTTTCCCATCTCCTCCCTCCCCTTCCCCTTCTCCTCCCTCCCTCTCTTTCCCTTCTCCTCCTAGCGCCCACTGACGAGGAATGAGAGAGTGTCTTAGTCTATTCGAATGGAGAAGTTTGTATCTCGATCCTTCACGCTCCAGGGGACGATCCAAACTCTTACGAATCGGCTTCCGAACGTTGGTCTCCCGTACAAAGCGTAGAAAAGATTCTTTTGAGCGTGATTTCAATGTTGGCGGAACCTAATTTAGAGTCGGGGGCAAATATTGATGCTTGTGTGAGTATCCTCACTCTCTACTAAGGAGGAAGCGAGAGAGAGCTGATGATGAAATGGGTTGGGAGAGGGTTGTACAGAAGATGTACAGGGATCAGAGGGAAGAGTATGATGAGACGATTAGAGCGCACGTTAGACAACAATTGGATCTATAATCGACTCGTCGGAAACGACGAACAAACAGCGAAACACAAACCTCCTCAGTTTTCAGTTTTGATTTTCTTCCTCTCCTTCTTTGCATTTCACGTTCTTTCTTTACTTCGTACCTTTCTATATTCTTTCTTTACGTTCCTTCTTTTGATACCGCCATCGTGTCTCACCCTGGGCTAGCAGAGGAGAGAATGTTGGATCATCGATCGACCTCGTTGCGAAATGCATTTTTTCTACAGAATTGTTTCACGCTTCGCTTAACAAACCTCGTCCTTGTCGTAAGATACCCTTACACTCGAAACTTTCGAAAGAAATTCGTCCTTGTCATCGGACACATCACTTCACAGTTTCATCCTTTCTCTCCTCTTTCCATCACTCAACACTCTCTCCCGCGTCATCTGCCCATCGTGGCTACCTCCGACCATGACTCCTCCCCATCAGCAACAGCTCTATTCCAGCTCTCGACTCTCCTAGATCCAATCGACCCCACTTCCTCATCACTCTCATCTCCCTCTCCTTCTACTCCTCGACCTCTCTCACCACCGAATGCACGATCAGTACTCAATTCACTAGTCAGTAGTGTAGTTGACTCAACTACCTCAACAGGTTCACCCGCCAGAAGAGGAGGAGCAGGAAAAGGAACGAGAGGATCGGTGGTCAAGGGGATTGAAACGACCAGAGATAGAGTCTATGTAGCGAGTTCGAGGGAGAACCTAGTAAAGGTTTATTCCTCGGCGAACGTAGAAGAGGGAGATGAGCAGGGGGAGGAAAGGGATTTAATGGATTTATCGGATTCGCCTCCGACGAGATCTCCCAGCTCGAGGGTGTTGAAGAAGGTACGACTCTTTCTACTACTACTCACGAGAGAATATAGAACCGATAAGCGTCGTACGAAATACAGGTCAGTGCGTTGAAACTAGTTGAAACGATTCAACTTTCCCCCATTTTGTCTTCGAAGAAACTACTGGATCGGTTCGAATTCTTACCGGAACCGTTCGAGAACATGGCTATAATACTATCAGGTACCCCTCTCTTTTACTTTACATCCGTCAAGTCGAGGAGACGTAACTGATGCACAAGATTCTGGTTTACAGACGGAATCCTCACATTCCATTCCCTCCCACACCTCACTCCTCTAAACGTGCATCAATTCCCTTCCGTCCGAGGCGTCGTTTCCTTCTCCATCGACCATTCTCCCTCCTCCTCATCCTCATCCTCTCTCTCATTGATCGTCATTAAACGACGAACAATCCATCATTTCCAACTCCTCCCTTCTGGTCTCGAATCCCTGAAAGAACTCCCCCTCCCTCCAGACTCTCAAACGATCCAATTAGTTGTATTGAAAGGAAAGAAGTTGTGTTTGGCGGATCAAGAGAATTATTTGATTATTGATTTGGAGAGAGCTGAAGCTTTACCTTTACTACCGATCTCTCAGGTCCGTCCTCTCTTCTCCTCTTCCTTTTCTCCTCCCTGCTACCTTCGCTGATGGATTTGCTTCGATAGGCTCCAAACTCTCCACCTGATTCCCCCGATCCAGAATCTCCTTCTCCCTCCCCTTCGTCGAGCAACTCAAAACACCGCCCTTTGATTACTTCGATAGGTTCCTCCGAATTCCTTCTAGCGTCACATACCTCTACTTCGACGCTCGGAGTCTTTATCAATTCTTTCGGGGAACCTTGTCGTGGAACTTTGGAATGGTCCTCAACCCTGCTCTCCTTTGTTGCCCTTCCTTCTCCTTCTGAGGGCAAGGGAACAAGGGAATTGGGAGTAGGGTTATTGGAAGGTGGGATAGTGGAAGTACATGATTTAAATACTCAGGAACTCGTACAACGACTCGAAGTTGGAAGAAGTGTTAGGAGTCTGAAGGGAATCTCAGTCAGAGGGGGATTGGAAGTCCGTATTGGGGAACTCGAGGGTGTGAAAGTACCTCTCAGGAGGGGAGGAGGAGCTCCATCGACTCCCCCACCGAGACAGAGGAAACAAGGAGGGAATGGAGGAGGGATGAGGACGAAAACACGGACGCAGGTTTTGGTCGTTGGGGATAATCAACTATGGGGATTGACAGAGAGGAATTGGGTATTGGACGCGGAGGAATTGATTGGGAAGGGAATGGTCGGAGAATGTTTGGAACTCGTGAGAAGATACGAGGAGAACTCGAGTTCTTCTTCACCTGTGCGTGGTCCCTCTCTTTCCGTTACAGGTCGAAACTGACTTTGTAGAAGCGGGAATGAACGTACGTAGACTCCCGAACTCAATTACATTTACCTCCTCCTCGCCTACACCTCGTTAACCGAGTTGAATTTCAAAGATTCCTTCCTTCACTTCCTCTCCTCTAATTGTGATCCTCGAATCGTAATCTCCCTCTTCACCGGTCTTTCAATCCACGGGATCGACGATTTGATCTCAGTGGACGATCTGGTTGAGGTGCCGAAAGGAGTGAAACGGGAAATCGAGTCTGGAAAAACTATCGATTCTTACAGTGCGCTCCCTCTTCTCTCTTTCTCTCCCAGCGCAACCCGCTCGGTGACTGATAGGGGGAGAACGGGTGAACAGTCATGGATAATCTCAACCACAACTACTCACCTCACCTTCTCCCCTCGGTCGCACTCGCTCCTTCAACTCTCGAACTACGACAAAAACTCGTCGAATCCGCTAAAGAAGAACTAACTAGTTTTCTCATGAAATGGCGTATCCAACGTCGAGAAGGTGGCAGCGGTAGTCAAGCTGGGAGGAGTGAGAGAAATGGGAGAAGGAGTAACGATTCGAGAAAAACTGATATCGTCCGTCTTTTCCTTTCTCTCTCTCTCTTCCCTCTGTCTCTCCCTTCGTTCTCAGGTTCGTTCCCGCTGACTTGAAGGGAGTGTACTCGTGAGTGCTTGTAGGTGGTGGATACTTCCCTAGTCTCCCTCCTTGCCTCTGCTGCGACCCGTCCACGTCTAGAAGATATTCGAATCCTCTTAGCTTCTCCAAACGACGTCGTAGTGAGTGCTATTGAACCGTCTTTGGAAGAGAATGGGTTGTGGGGTTTGGTCGCGGAATTGGCGGGAAGGAAGGGGAGGTGGGAGAGGGTATTGGAGGTTTGGACAAAGTAAGGCTCATACTCAGTCTCTCTCTCTCTTCTTTTGTGTTGGGAGGGTGAAAAGGGACTGATGAGATCTGTGAGAGTGGACAGGATTGTTGAGGGAGAGTATAAGGATGATTCGTCTGAGAATGGGACGAGACAGATTTTCGATTTACTTTGGACTTTGAAGGATCGGAAACTCGTTGAAGAGTATGGGATTTGGTTACTTCGGTATGATCGAGAACTAGGACTCAAGGTCAGTTCTCCGTTCGGTCTAGCGATTTGACTCTCTAGGTCGATGAGCCAGGAGCTGACGAACAACTTCTTTTCAGTTGTTCAATGATCCTAAACAAACGATGACCTTCGAGACGAGACGATTGTATGAGAAGATGAAAGAGGTAGATCAGGATGCGGCGGATACTTTTCTTGAGGGAGCGGTGCTGCAGGAGAGGGATACGGTTAGTTTCTCTTCGTTTCTCCCATTTCGAGTGTTGGCGATCAGATGAGGCTAACGTTATCGCTTGTCGATAGGACTCGACTCTGCATGCGGATCTCGTCAAGCGATACCTCGGGATATTGACCGAGTTACTGGGTGATGCTGAGGCGAAAGCTCATTTGAGGGAACAAGGTAAGACCGAGCGACGAACTCTCTGTCCAAAGTTCTCAGCTCACTTGACCTTGCATTACACAGAAACTTCCTTCCTTCAACTCGACTCCTCGATCCCAACCACTTTCCTTTCGCATCTAACCTCTCTCTATTCCCCCTCTTCTCGATTCGCTAAACTCGATCGAATCCGTCTCAAAACGATTCTCTTCCTCTCTACTTCATCGAAATACGATTTATCCGAAACTAAGAATGCTCTCGAAGAGATGGAGATGAAAGGATTGAAAGGATTAACTTTAGAACGAGTAATAGTTTATGGGAAAGTACGTTCTGCTTTCCTGCTTCCCCTCTCCTCTCTTCCCTTTCCTTCCGGCAAACTCCCTCGCTGATGCTGATCACCTTGTGTGTGATGATCCCAGTTGAAACTCGATAGACCTGCCCTCTCCCTCCTCCTTCACACCCTTCACGATCTCCCATCATCCGAAACTTATTCCCTCCAATCAGGTGACCCTCTCTCCTCGTTCGAAATCAGTCAACTCGTCTCTCTACTCCAGATACCTCTCAAACGAGTCCATAAGAGACATCAGAAGAGGGAAGAGGGAACGAGAAGGAAAGAAACTCTCGCGAGAATATTGGTCGAGATGTGTCTCTCCTCGTCCTCAACGACGGGAGGGGAAGGGAATGTGAAGGGAGAGGCGCAAATAGCGAGAATCCTAGAAACCCAAGCTATCAACCTCGATACCGTTTCCGTCAGTCCCCTCTCCCTCTCCTCCCTTTCTCCAGCACGTAACTGACCCTCAATCTCTCAAATCCGTCGATAGGTTCTCCCCTCGATACCCGACCAATTCCCTCTAGATCTCCTCGCTTCGTTCCTCTCCCGTTCGATCAGGAGATCCCTGCATGAGCAACAGGAAGCTTCGATCCTCAAGAATTTGGCGAGTCGTCAGAATTTGGGCGTTTCCGAGAAGTTGTTCAAGGTACAGGAACGATTCGGGCCTACGATTGAACGAGGGAGTGGGAGGAAGGGAGAGAAAGGAATGGAGGGAGAGAAGCTGGGTGAAGGAGAGAAGGGAGATCGAGAGGTGGAAAGGGAGAAAGAAATCGTCGTGGTGAACCCTCCTCCGTCGGGGATGAGCTTGGAGGACGCGGTCGAACCGGATTTGAGGTGAAAGAGGGTTGGTCTGAGGGGTCTGGAAAGAGGTAGTTTGCTCGATTCTTGTTGTTGCGATAAAATCATTTCTTCTTCGAACTAGTTTCTGAATATCTCGTCCTCTCTCTCCTCTCGACGTCTGTTGAGCAACCTTGTCGTGAGGAAGTCTTTGAGCGACGAGTCACGAGGGTCGCGAGTCACTGAATGCGATACCGAGGAGTAGTTTTGATTCGTTTCTCTTGAGCTCGGTCTCGTATTCATTGAGAATTCTCAAGCAAGTTCAGCACTCAGCGCAGCGTACCCTCTCTCCCTGCAGCGCCAGTGGAATGAGGTAGAACAGTAACGACTTTCAGATCAATAAAGGTCGACTACAACGGAGAAGAAAGCGAGCTATCCGAGACGTCTCCTTGAAAGAACGGATCAGTCGATGTACACGCCCTACCAAGCCGCGAGAGCGGGTGGTTTACCCGCGGGTGATTGCCTCACCTTGAATCACCCGCTCTCGCGACATGGGAACCGAGTGACATACGTACTGTCCCGAACCGCCAAGGCGGGATCTCGGATAGGAAAAAAAATGGGTTTGAGACGAATCGGTTAACTTGATCAATTGCGAGACGAGGAAGTAGAAGGTTCTCGAGCGAGAGTCGATTCGTTGCGATGATCCACTGTGCTGGAAGAGATAACGATCCATGAGTTGTCAGTACTCGAGATCCGAGAGAGAGAGAAGAGGAAAAACCAGGTGAAAACTCACGAAGGATCGTGTTGGGGCAAGATCGACAATCGAAGCGCGTTCCACTCAAAGGCATTGCTGGAATACGAGCCATTCGGGCGTCGGCCCAAGATGGAAGGATTTCAAAGCGACGTTTCGAAGCTTTGCGGAATCAACTCGAGCCGACGCACGGATGGCTCGGTCTCAGCAAAACCTTTGAATCGATAAGCGTTTGAACCGTAAGGAAAGAGGAAATGGAAGAGGAACGCTACGGCGAGTCGAGGTCGAACGGGAGGAAGGAAGGGTCGAAGAAAAAAGGACGACCTACTCGAGACCTCACCTTGCTTGATCAAATCAGCGTCGCAGAGGTCCTCGAAGCAGTCACAGCGGGCGAGGCTGCGACTTCCTAAAAGGACGTCTCACGATACTGATCTGATCCGTCAAGGTGAAGTCGCGAATAGGAAAACGTCGAGGAGAGATCGAGGATTGTCTCGTCTGTCGAACGTGGATCTTGGGCCTTTCTGCGCCACGTATCGCTCGCAGAGCTCAGCCGGCACCGGTTCGCGAGCACTGAACAGGATGAGCTCCTGCGTGTCCTCCACGAGCCGGTGCCCCTCGCTGCTGAGCTTTGCGATCGATTCGAGACGCAAGACGGCTTCGAGATCAACGGCAGAGACGACGGAGACCCTCGAGTGATACTGCGCGAAATCAGAGCTGATCAGCTCTTGAGAATCGAAGAAAAGAGAGGAGAAAAGGAGGGATGATTTACGACGTTTCCTCGGAGTGCGCGTCTTTCGAGCGGTACCGAAAGAAAGGGCTTGCTGTCGACGGTCAAGAACGAACGTACGAGACGAAGTCGAGTCCCAGAGCGCGAGGATCGATCGCCTCTGGGTCACAGACTGGATCGTACGTCCAGTCTCCACCAATGCCAGCAAGACCCTTGAATCGATGAGCGCTTGAGCGACAGAGTGTGGAGGAGGAAGGCGGGGGATAGCGGTTGGCAAGGGAGGAGTGGGAAACGAGAGGCGCGAGCGAAGTTCTGCGAGTAGAAGACTCGGTCACAGCGATTCTTAGTTTTCAGCTGCGAATCGAACTCACTCACCTATCAAAATATGGAGGGAACCGGTGACGATGATTCGTTGAGACGAGGGAAGAGGAAGGAGAGAGAGAGAGAGAGAAGAGAGGGCGTTTGCTCGATTTTTAACGAGGCTCGACCACCGCGGAAGACGACCGGAGTTGTCTCTCCTCCTTCCTCATTGGTCGAAGCCGCCTCATCTGTCGGAAGTAGACGTGGACTAACGACAAGCTAACGGTACGATTACTCACAGCAGACAAGAACTTCCCGAGAGAGTCAGACTAAGGCACACCCATCTCATCGACTGAACTTCTTGGCCTGTTCTCCATCTTGTGCGACCGGTAATTCAATCTACTACTTCGAGAATAACGACGGCGGAGTTCGCTCCCATCTGCTGGCCGTTGTAAAGCGTTGGAGGAGGGGAGTAAACATCGAGACTCGTCATCTTTCTCCGTAAGCCTGCTATAGAGGATGAGATGAGTTCATTGTGCGGTGCTACTTCGTAGTCGATAGTCGTGACTGAGTCTGGTACCGCAGCGACGAGAGGGCGAGTGAGAGAAGATGATCATCCGGTTTGATCAGGCGGAAGGGAAGAGCAGAGACTGGAGAAGCGCTGGAATTTGATCGAGGACTGAGCTAGGTGTGTGTTTCCGTAAAAGAGCTGTCGTGTTGCTGATTCGAGGGTCGAATGCAAGAGAGAAAGCGCTGAGGACGAGTTCTCGATTTCGCAGGAATCGGCTGGGCCAGTTTGTGCTGAATCCTTCGCTAATGAAGCGGTGCCAACAGCACTCTGACATCTCGCCAGGTTTTGGTCGGAAGCGAGGAAAATTTGCGACGAGGAAGCTGCAAATTTCGCTCAGTCTTCGTTTTCTCTCATTCGCAATCAGCTCGGAACGGAGCAGGACAAGCTCGGTCTCGACACGGGTTGAAGTCTCCAATCAAGCGAGACAAAGGCGTGAAACGTGAGGCCGAAAAGAATCGAACGGGAAACTGTACTCTAGCTCGATTGCGAAACTTCAGACATTCCTCTTCCTCAGCTCACACCAGCTTCCATCCGACTTACTACCACCTTGTCACATCTTTAATTCCCTTGCGCCTCTTCCTCCCTCTTCTTCTTCTCCTCAAGAAAATCCAGGAAACTTTGAGGGATGAGCCCGTCGTCTCGACTGTCGTAGCAAACCTTCACTCCCTTCTCGATTGCAAGATCCATCGTTTCCCTGAAGAGCTCGCAGGCTTCATTGAAGCGAGTTTCCACCGAAAGATACTTTAGCCCCATCTCCGGCCGAGCGAGGACCAACCTGATGTGTCGAGCCATTTTCTGGACAACGTTCCCATCACTGAGGTCCTGGCTTCCGACAATGACGATGGCATAGCTTGTATGTGAGGGAATAGGTGGTGGGGAGACGGTGGCGAGATGAACAAGTTGCGGGCAGTTCGAAAGGAAGGGGTAATGAGGAGAAACAAGAATTTCGAGTTGGTCGAGCAGATCCGACTTCGAGAGCACTCCACCTGTGACCACACAGGTACGAACGTTTCCTTCTCCAGAAGGGTTGGGAATGTAGACCGATAAGCCGTGAATCGCGAGATGACGGAGAGAGGGGAGATATCTCTTTCGGAGGACAGCCTCCCACACTGTCGAACCTCCGCTATGAATATAAATCAAAATGGCGCGAAGGTTTCGGAAGATCGAAGGGAGTACCGGAGGTTGGTGGAGCTCGACCCGAGGGTTCTCGACCAGGTTTTTCACGAGGAGTTGTTCGACAGCTATCGCCACAAGGCGTTCATGTGAGCGGTCTGGTGTTTTGGTGCAGCAGCAACAGCAGGAAGAGGAATAACTTACACTGAACGTTGAAGAGCTTCCCCTCGACCAGTTCCCTCACGCATCCACAACCGACTGGCGCAAATTTGTCCCTCTCTTCCGCCTCCCCATCGTCCGCTTTTCCCGAGTCGCTCCAGCTGTCCGTAATAAACTCGTTGAAGTAGTGCAATATAATTTGCCAAGCAGGATCATAATCTCCCGTGATTGTCACCTTTTTCACGAATTCGCCATTCTCCTTGTTCGTATTGCGTAATCTTTTGCGTTGCTGTTTGTTCTCAATCATGACGTGGGAGTAGAGTAACGGTTTGACAACAGTTGCGAACGTTTTGCACGAATACGAGACTTGGGTGAGATCGTTTCGGGAAGGGACGAGTTCGAAGAGGTCGAGGAGGAGTTCGTCGGGGAGATGGGGCATTGTGAGGCGCTAATCAAGTGATTGATATTGAGATCAGCGGCAAGACGGGAGAAGCAAGAAGGAAAAGGAAGAGAGGAGAAAAGAGACATCACGGGAAGAAAGAAGCGAACCTTGCTCGTTATGAACCGAGTAACCGTCAGTCTCCTCTGTTCGACGTTCTCGCTGTCGAGGAGAGCGAAAGGGAACAAGTTAGCAGAGGAAGAAAGGAAGCGAAGATGGAGGGGGCGTTTGCGAGGGGTTTCGCAGGCTCGAGCACCGCGGAAATCCATCGGGCTTGTAGCTCATCGCTTTGAGCAACTCACCAACACTGGAGACGCAAAGCTGTGATCTACGACTACTAGCCAACCGCATCAGTCGAGCGCATAGGAAGAAGAGGAAGAACGGAGAGACTCACTGAGAACGTTTCGCACTACTTCGTCCGTCAAAATTGATCTGCTCGCAATGTTGAAGGGCGAGAGTGGAGCGATGAGGCTCGTATGGCTTGCTGCGACATCGAGAACAAGCCGGTCGCTTGCTGGCTTCGCGAATGCCAAATTTGTCTCTCCGTTTCTCGCCAGTATGAACAGACTCGCGAGCGGTAGAGGAAAGTGGCGCAGAGACATTGCAGCACACTGGAAGGTAGTAGTAACGACAACGAAGGGGATGTAGAAAAAGCGAAGAGAGGAGAAAGCGACGACGAAGATCTTAGTTTCCGAAACCGTACACTGCGTCGCGAAACTCCAGTCAGTATCAACGTCTTGATCGTCAGGAGTAAAGAGTGACTTACAGGTCTTGCCTGCTCGCTTGAGAGCGTAGACAACGTCGAGGGAAGTGACAGTCTTGCGTTTGGCGTGTTCAGTGTAGGTAACAGAGTCACGGATGATGTCTAATGATCGTCGAAAGCGAGTCAATAAACACGCTTGAGAGGTGGATAGAGCAGAGATGAACTCACTCTCGAGGAAGATCTTGAGTACACCACGAGTTTCTTCGTAAATCAAACCAGAGATACGCTTGACTCCTCCACGACGAGCGAGACGACGGATCGCGGGCTTGGTGATACCTTGGATGTTGTCACGCAACTGAATGAACGCGAGCAAATCAGTCAACAGTCGCGACAAGAGGAGAGACTCTTGAGACTAACGATCTTTCGGTGACGCTTGGCTCCTCCCTTTCCGAGTCCTTTTCCTCCTTTTCCTCGTCCAGACATGATTGAGTAGAGTGTGTTGAGTGGTTGGGGTTTGAGAGAGAAGAGAGTAGAGTTGACTAAAAGTCGAAAGTGTGTGAAGTGAAGAGAAGAGGGGAGATCAGAGAGGGAGCTGAACTTTTGAAGGAGGAACGCGCTTCTGAAAAGTGTTTGTTTGTTCCGCTACCGAAGTAGGAACTAGGCGGAGGTCGAATTCAAAGTACGCATTCTCGAAAAACTCTGCCTCGACCTAGTTCCCGACAAACAACGCACGCGCCTCTCTTCAACTCCGAGGGCTGAATTGATCGTCTCCTTCTTTCCCCTTCATCACCCACTACATTCTCGATCAACTTTCACCCCAAACTCTCCAACAACACAATGGCCCGTACCAAGCAAACCGCTCGTAAATCTACCGGAGGAAAGGCTCCTCGTAAGCAACTTGCCGCCAAGGCTGCTCGTAAATCCGCCCCCGCCGCTGGAGGTGTCAAGAAGCCTCACCGTTACCGTCCTGGAACCGTCGCTCTTCGTGAGATTCGTCGATACCAAAAATCGACCGAGCTTTTGATTCGTAAACTTCCGTATGTCTCCTCTCTCTCTCTCACTGTCTCTCTTTGCTTTAGACTGACACTCTGTCTCACCCTCGTAGCTTCCAACGTCTCGTTCGTGAAATCGCTCAAGACTTCAAGACCGATCTTCGATTCCAATCCTCCGCCGTAATGGCCCTTCAAGAAGCCGCTGAGGCGTACTTGGTTTCGCTCTTCGAAGACACCAACTTGGCCGCTATCCACGCCAAGCGAGTCACGATCCAACCCAGTACGTTTACTCTCTACATATTGATCTTCTGTCTCGAAGCTTTTGATCTGACCCAAATTTCTCTCTTCAGAGGACATCCAACTCGCTCGTCGTCTCCGAGGAGAGCGTCAATAAACTCTTTCTCCCTCTGCTTGATCCCCCTTCCCTTCGCTTTTCAATCCTTATCTTGTTGTTTCTTGCTCTTTCTATCTGACACCTTATTGAGCTGCAACTCATGCGCTTACTCTTTCACTCATTCTCATTCTCCCTTTGCGAGCACATAGTTGAGAGCGCCTCTTGATCGAGCTCTTGTCGTCCCGAACGAAGAATAATACAATACTGCTCTTCGCCGAGACGAGAGAACACCTTTTCTGAAGACAGTCGATTTCGATTGAATCGGGTCCCTCGAGTCACTGCTTTTGACTCTTCATTTTCTCCCTCCCAATTCGACGAAAGCTTACTCGAGAAGAATCAACGGTCTGTCAAGCCGGTCGAAGCTCGATAACGAGGGAGACTTCGCCTCGGAGCACTCAATCTCATGCCGCTCCCTGTACGAATCCGATCTCAATACTCTCACGTTGCGATGCGACGAGATAGAATAAGTCAACTTTCGACAATACAATCTAAAGCATAGCTCTAACTCCTTCCATTCGATCCGAAGCTTCCTTCACTTGTCCTACCGCCTTCGATACTTGTTCCGCGATGTTCGAGATATGCGATTCGAGCCCAGCCAACACTTTCTTGAGATGTTCAACTTCTCCCGCGACTCCTTGTCCCGAAGCTCCTGCCACGCGTTGTTGATGAAGCGAGTTGAAATCTCCGAGTACTCGAGAGACGGCGTTTGCGACTTCTGCGGGGTGACCGATTCGAGCTGAACGAGCTGCGGTGGCCTGGTGACGAAGAGAGAGGAGGGTGAAGAAATTCGTGATCGCGGAAGAACGACGAGACCGAGTAAGAGTGCAGTTGGAGAGACAGGGAGCATGTCGAGGAAACTGCCGGAATCGGAAGAGGAGGAGGAAGACGTCGCTGCGCATCTCGGCGCAGGGGGTTCTCCAGAAGTTTCGACTCCGTATTCATCCTTGTTCGCTTCGATGTTAGCTCGAACGGCTTCTTCAAGGTCTTTGTGGTATGTCTTTTGTCCGTCGATCGCTCCTCTCTCGATAACTCCTCGTAGCATGCGATTCACCTGTGAGCGGATGAGTCAGTCGCGAGCGCTAATCTCGAACGAGTGCGAATTAGCTCACCTTTGTCCACTCGACCTCGGTCGTGACTCTGACGTGCGTTCCACCTCCTTCAGCCCATGTGAACGTTGAGCGAATTGTCACCACTCGGCACATCGGGCGTCTTCGTCGTCGTCAAGTTCGAAATGCACGTTTCGGGATCCATTTGATCCTGTTTTCATCTGATCGTCAGCTTCCATGGGCAGATCACCATAGTGAGAAAGACTCGCATTCTTGTCGTAGATGATGCAATGAGTTTGTTTAGGACCGACGGGGGCGTTGAGGGGTTTGAGGTACGACATGTCCCGCTCTTTCAAAGCATGATCGTCGTCCTTTGCGGCAGCGTCGCCGTCGACGGCTTTCCATGGACCGATGTCCACCCCTAAGTACGCACATAAAGGAGATATTAGCCGAGTGAATAGTCGACTAACGACTCCGTGGACGTACCTTTCAGATTCTCCTTTTCCTCGAGGAATTTCTTCAAAAACTCCTCGTTCGCAAAGAACAACTCGTAAGCCTTATCCGGACTCGTCGGCAAGATGCAATCAAGTGCCTCGTTCTTGTATTCCGGTCCGTCATAAACCGTCGCCGCATGACCTCCTGAACCTCCTCCTCCGGCTTGAGCTTGTCGTTTAACCTTCTCCGCTTCGGTAGGTGACGAAGATGTTTTACGAGTATCGATAGAAGCTGAGCGAATATGATTCTTGATCGCGGCGATACCAGTCTTGAACTTGTGAGATTTCTTTTCCCCCTTTTCGTCTTCGAACGAGATTTGACTCTTGACATCGACGTCGGGTTCGGCGGCATACGGGGTCGAGGTAGAGTCGCCGTCGGGAGCGAGATTCTCGCCTGGGTGAACGTGTTGACAGATTTCGACGATGAGCTTGAAAGCGGCGTCGCGAGCGAGGAAAGAGGAAAAAGTGTGTGAAGCGTGAAGAGTCGTGACTTCGATGGCGTTTGGGATGACTTTCGCCGTCATGCGTTTCCTGTGAGCGCGAACAATACGAGTTAGCAGTCAGATTGTGGGGAGCAATGACTTGAGCCCGTCGCGACTCACTCAAATCGAGGCGATTTCCTACCGGGGATCGGCAGATTCGTCTGTCAGATTCGTCGATACAGGGGTCAGATCGAGTCAGTCATTCGAAGAGAGCGCTACGAGAAAGAGGCGATCTCTCACCTTCGTCCATTCAACTTTCGTCGTCCCCTCCTTACGTGATCCACCCCTTCCACCCCCGGTCGTTAAGCCTCTTGCTTTGCTCGTTCTCTCCCTCTCGAACGATGCGACGGGTTTCGACAGAGAATGAGCTCACATGCGAATTGCAGTACACCGAGATGCGACGAAGTCTATCTCCAGACCCGAACCTCTTTATCTCCCAGACCATCATCTCCTCCTTTCGCTTCTTGATCGAATAGTGCCTCGAACTCCTTCTTCCTGCGCTCCTTATCTAATCGCGATTCTCTTGCGGAGCTGTCCTCGACTCCTTCGGAAACATTCTGTCGTTGAGAGTCTCGAGATGGGTTGTTGGCTTCGCGGAGGACGTCCCAAGACGAAGGTGGATTCGCTCGAGAACGTCGAAGTTGATCCCATCGCGAACTTTGGTCGTTTGAGCTTGAAGGAGAGCCGGGGAGAGTCGAGCCTGAAGGCGCTGCACCAGATAGGTTTTCCGGGAAATTCTCTTGTGGTGGTGCTGTTCATGAAAGCAAGGAGCTCCGAGTCAGAACTACCGCGAGAGAAAGAAAAGCGCGGAGGAAAACAGAAAACTCGCCTCGATCAGAGTAACCGATGCCTTGAGACATGGTCTCGTGACTCAGCTCTCTCCCAGGTTCTTGATATCCGATACCGTCTTCGAGATCCTCCCTACTACCGCCTAAGCCAGAACCTCCGGCTATACCTCTGACTTGTTCCATCACGACTTTACCTCCCGTCTTTTGTGAGATTTCCTGAGCTGCGAGTGCGACTCCGCGTTGTTGAGCTGCTTGAATCGCTTCAATACGCCCCGATTTCTTGAGCATTCGATCTGCTGCGCCTTTTCCGAAGTACACGCCGGATTGAGTTCTGACCGAAACGAAACGGATGAGCTCAAAGACACCGCATCCTTCTCGAGGAAGGGGGACGAAAGGGAAAGCACAGGAACCCTTACCCAATGAATGAACCTAGAATACCGTACCCAATCGCCTTACCGAAGAAAACTGCTTTACTTCTTCTAATTTCGTCGGCGCTCTTCTCTTTAATCTTCTCTTTAAACGCCGCCCCGTCCGCCTTCGCGGCATTCTTCGCTAGCTCTTCTTCCAGCTTCCCTGCTTGTCCCGGTTTCGAGGGAAAGAATAATCTCGGAAGGTTTCCGGCTTGCATCGCCCTCCTCCCCGCGATGAGCCTGCTCCTAAACGCCAACATGCCTCCAGCGAGAGTACCGATCCAGAACCCAGTTCTCGCATATCGCATCGTGATGTCCTCGGCGGAATGGGCGATCAAGCGATCTGAAGGTGACAGTTGTTCGTCGATTCGTCTTCTGATCGTTTCTTGCGTGAATCGCATGAGCTCGACGGGGTTGGCTTGAGACATGGGGGCAGGAGGAGTTGTGGAATTCATGGTCGAGTGTGCTGAAGGTAAGAGTAGGAAGAAGGAAAGGTCAACTTCCTCCCGATCTTACTCCGTCATCGAATTTCGTATACTTTCTCTCTCTAGGATAGACGAGAACGTAGATTCTGTCGAATGAGATGCCAAAATCTTGCCGAAATACAGGCCACAAAAAACGAACATTATATTCAACAACATCGTCGCTAAGTTAAGTTCGACTGCCGTACGCTGAGAATTGACTTTGCTGCGACATCTCGAGCACTCGTTCGTCGAGCTCGCAGACTTTCTCGATCCGACTCAAGGCGAGGACAAGTTCTCGAGGCTGAATCGAGAAAGTCATGCGAAACCATCCCGGTCTCGACACGCAGTAGGAATATCCTGGAATTGTCGGCTCGTCAGTGCACAGTTTGAGAGTGGCTACGGCGAGAGCAAGGAGAGACGCACCTGGATTGATGAAGACTCCTCCCTCGACTAACCGATTCAGCAGTGCCACTTCCCGCTGTGTCGTTACCTCCTCGTTTTCACCTTCTGACTTGGGGACCATGCTCTTGATGACGTTCGAAAAGTCTGCGAGCAAGAAATGTCCCGCGTGGCTCTCCCGGAAGGGAAGATTCTGGTGCTTCAGCCAAGTCGATAGAAACTTGTATCCTTCGCCTAACCGGCGCTGATTCTCCTTGAGGTAATAATCGAGGTCTTCCGAGTTGATCAAGTTGGACCAGAGAACGTCAGTCGGGCTTCCGATTCGCATCATCATCGCTGTGGTAGTGAGGCCTTGAAGAACCGAAGGATTGTGTTGACAGACCAGATTAGCGCCTCGAAGTCCGTTGGCACCGAAGTCTTTCGAAAGTCCGTATGTTTGGATGATTCGACTTGGAGAACATTCTGCTTCCTTCAGAACGTCGAGGGAGAGGATAGACGTGAAAGGTCGCCAAGTCGAAGATTCTGTAGTATGCGCGATCAGCTCACGTATACATCGTTCCCATCGTTGTCTGGAGATAATAGAGGATTATGATTCTAGACGAACCGGTTTGAAAGACGGAAAGAGCGTAGATTTCGTCGCAAACGAGGAAAATTCCCCACTTCTCTGCGAAACGAGCGTATTCGAGCAGGGTTTCCGGTTTGTAGCAGAATCCTGTGTATGTTGAGAGAGTGGTCAGCTAGAAATGGACACCAGTCTTAGAGGACTCAGGCGCACCGAGAGGATTAGAAGGGTTTGTGAGCAAAACGGCCGTAACTTTCGCCTCATTGCCGGCATCTTTCCTTCTCTGCATCTCGCGTTCCATTGCCTCGACTTCTTCAATCTCTCCTTCTTTCCCCATTTCGACTTCAACGCTGACTATTCGAACTTTCGCCGTAGCTTCGAGGTCTCCTCTGAATCCATTGTACCACGGGGCGGGCAGCACCCAGCAGTCTCCCTCGTCCGATATGACAGTAGCCAGGTGTTCCAACATAGGTGACATTCCGTTCGAAGTAGCGATGTGCAAAGGCTCGACTGGGACGATAGGCGAGAAATACCGAGAGTAATAGGAAGACAAGGCGAGGAAGAGTCGTTCCGATCCAAGGATCGAGGTTCCGTACGTCAAGTCGGTGTCTTTGAGCTTCATCGAACCAGGGCGTGCCCAGAATTCTTGCAACCCTGTGGATGTGGAGGGATGAGCGAGATTTACAGTTCGGAGGAGTCGATCGGCTCACACTTGTTCATCAAGCTATTCTCCGCGAGCCCAGCATTGATTACTCCCTCTGGATTGTCTGGACTCCACTGATTCCCGAACGTCTTGAAGAGTGCTGTGGAAAGAGGAGAGTCTGCCCCCCGTTCGAGAGCTTCTCGAGTTCGTTTCGAGAGAAGAGGCGGGTTTGAGGGACCGCCCATGTCGAGATATCGTACTGTCGTAGCTGTCGTAGCTAGTGAGCGAGTATTGTGACGATCGGGCGAGAGAATGAAGAGGGGAAAGAGCGTTCGACCAACTTCTCCTTCAAACAACTCGCGACATCGGTCAACAGGTCAGGAAACGTCCTTACCATCGCTTGATAGCGTACTAGTAGGTCTTGAGATTCAGTAAGCTGATTACTTCGACTTCCACAGCCTTTACTCGGCGCCGTCCCTTCTACATCTCGCTCTCTGCCGTTCAACCCGGCGAGTCGCTCAACGTACGTCGAATCCCCACCAATACAATATGATCGGTCTCTAGTACGACTCGCGGTTAGCACAACCTCACGGCGAGAAGCGTGGGAGCTTTCGGTTGAGGGAATGTTGACTCAGGGATGAACGAGGCTTTCGGCAGCTCGAGATGGTGTACAGACCGGATGCGACACGTTACAGATCAAGATGTGACAATGACTGACTGCCGGCTGCCTCGTCTTTCCTTGAACAGCTTCTTTCGGACCTCGTTCTTCTTCCAACTTCTTCTCGAGCGATCCAACTCGCCAGATCAAAGCACAAGCATGACTCCTCCAGCTCCCACCCACGGTGAACGCAGAGTAAGCGTTTCGCAGCTCGATTCGGTTTCCTCTCGCTGACTTTCGCTCATCCGCTCATGTTCTTCGCAGTGGAAGATTCGAGTTCCAGCTTCGTCGGCTAACATCGGTCCTGGATTCGACGTACTCGGTCTTGCCCTCTCGCGACACCTTACGCTCGACGTCTCGCTCGTTCCCTGCGCCGAATCCGACAGCAAGGTCATCCTTTCGTACTCGGGTGAGGGTGCTTCTGAAGCTCCTCTCGATCCCTACAAGAACTTGATCACTCGAGTCGCCCTCTACGTCCTACTCTCTCATCACCTCTCTTTCCCCGCTGCCGTCGTCAAGGTCAACATCGACAATCAAGTTCCATTCGGTCGAGGACTCGGTTCTTCTGCGGCGGCCGTCGTCGCAGGTGTGCTCCTCGGCGACGCGCTAGGTGACCTCAAACTCCCTCAAGAGCGAGTAAAGGACTACGCCCTCATGGTCGAACGTCACCCGGACAACGTTACCGCCGCTCTCTGTGGAGGTTTCACTGGTTCATTCCTTCGCATGCTCGACCCTTCCGAACTCGCTCCTTCCTCGATCCCTCTCGCCGAAGTTCTCCCTGCCTACCCTGCAAACGCAGGTCCTCCCAAACCTGGACAAGAAGAACCTCCTCAACCTCCGAAAAACGTCGGACGACATGTCAGTTATGGATTTTCGAAAGATATCGGAGTCGTCGTCGCCGTCCCCAAGTTCGAGGTCGAGACAGCCAAGGCGCGAGGAGCTCTACCAGACAGCTACGCTCGTAGCGACGTCGTGAGTTGTCTTGCCGCCTTCTTTTTCCTTCTCCTTCTCAACATCTCCACCTCTCCACCCACTCACGCTGTCTTTCTCTCTTCTACGACGATAGGTATTCAACCTTCAACGACTCGCTGTTTTGACGGCGTCACTTTCGTCGTCACCTTTGGATCCGGCAGTAATTTGGGAAGCGATGCGAGACAAGGTTCATCAACCTCAGAGGGAAGGGTTGGTACGTTACTTGTCTCTCTCACTCGTCTGCTGTCTCCGCGATGCGATTTTGCTTTCTTTCCGGTCACCTTCTTCCACGACGCTCCTCTTACACGCTACGGTCAAGTTCGCCCGGTGCCCTCTCTCGCCCCGCGACTCGACTTCCTTTCTTCTCACCTTGGCCGAGAAGGATTTTCCTCTACCTTTCTTCTCTTTCCCCCGACATCACTCGAGCATACTGCATACTCTCTCTCGACTTTCGGACGCATTGACTCGCTCAACGGTGTGCGGTAGTCGGCGAACTGGAGTCCCCCTCTCCGAATTCATTTTCGTCCTCATCCCTATCTTCTCTAACTCGGACCGAAACTTCGCATACATCGCTTCTCATTACAGACTTTGCGAGAAAAGCTCAAACACTGACATTTCGTTCTGCTTTTTTTCTTCCCTTCTTCCGTGTCGCCTTCTTTCATCTTCCTCAATCTTTACTCTCTTCGCTCTATAGATTCCTGGACTCTCGAAAATCGTCAACTCGATGACGCCCGCGACACATCCGGGCCTTCTAGGTATCTGCCTCTCGGGAGCTGGACCTACGATTCTCGCTCTCGTTTCGAACGAGTCGAATTCGTCCGAGGAGCAAGGTACGATCTCTACCGACACGTCCGAAATCACTCTCGGCGACAACTCGGCTGCTGGACAAGCTACGCCTCAGATGAAGGCGGTAGGAGAGGCAATCAAGGAACTTTGGAAACAAGACGGAATCGAAGTCGAGTGGCTTGCATTGGAGGTTGACAACGAGGGAGCTACCTTAATGGAGATCAAGTAGACGAGATCGGTATCTAGATAACAGGGTTCGATGCAATAGAGAAAAGGTCAAGTGGGTTTCCAGACGGAAGAGCGAGGAAGAGCAAAGATCCCGCTCGACGGTCCCTACTTTTCCCCCAGGCGCCTGGTCGCTTGCTCGAAACTGAATCCTCAAGGCCAGCACAATGCTTACCGCTCGTCTCATGGCGAAAAAGCGAAAGTCCCCTTTTCACTCAAGGTGATCCGAGCGAGAAGCTACGGGAAGTAGAACTTCCAAGTACATGCGAGCACCGCCTTCGATGAATCGTGACGGCGTTTGCACCCGGCCCATGAATGGGAGGAAGTGAGGGTCGCAGCGCTATACTTTTTGCGTCTCCAAAGCCCGTTCAAAGTACGTTGTACCTTCTGAGGCTTGGAATGAACCTGAGTGTAGTCGTTTCCAGTCGAGAGCTCCCTCCCTCTTCGTCATTCAGGAGAAGTGAGGGACCGAGCGCGAGGCGCCTGCTTTACTCCACCTTTCACTTCTCTCGTCAGAAAAGTCGGCAACGAGAATCGAGGTCCGTACCGTCTCTTAGCTCTCACATAGCTCTTCGATCCCTTCAGGTTTGACCTTCGAGAGCACCACACTCTCAAGAGCAACAAGTTTCGCCCATCCAAACCCTCTCGCTCAACCCCGCGACCGTTCGAGCGCTTACCCTACAGCAAAGTTCGTCAAACTTTTCCTTCACTCCTCACGGCGATCAGATCAGACTAATCACCCAGAGAACTGTACTGAGTTGAGTTAGAATCAGCCAGAGCTCATTGAATTTCGAGAGCACATTTGCAACGGTTCGTTCGAAAACTCTCAACTTGATTGAATAGCTTGGAGCATAGTGCGAAAGAAGGTGAGCTCTCTGTTTCTCTTTTGTCTGTGTGGAAAAGGCCGAGTACAGTACAATCGATCGGGAGCTTTGCAATTAGAGAGGGGAGAGAGTAGGAGCGGAATCGAGAACGAAGGAAGGCATGCTGATCGAATTGCGTTTTCTACGATGGTGACAGGTTTTCGAAGAAAAGTCGCTTTCCCTTTGAACCCCGTTCGCCGCGAGAGAAGGTTGTCTTTCCGGTGAGTGCAAGCAGATCGTATCTTCGATCTTTTTCTATCTCGGAGGGAAGATGAGTGATAGAAGGGAAGTGGAACCCTTCTCCGAGGTGCTCCTCCCAAATCGGGTCTGAATAAAGAGGACAGGATTCTCGTACAGTACGAAGCGACGATCAGGGGGTTCCGAGCCGCACGCTTCGTCGTCGTCGCCTCGAGGTTCTCCTTGATCGTCGTGACCGTTCTTTCTTCCTCGTCTTCGGGAGGGATGAAGCGAGCGCAAGACCTTCTCCCCAGAGCTTCCGTAGGATCACTGGGCGACGGAATCATGGGAAACGAGCAAACTAGAAGCTTATGTTGACGAGCAGGCTGACGTGAATCCTTGGTTTCGTGTTGCGAACAGAGCGAATTTTGATTGTGGTACGAGCTTTTGACATTTTCATCCTCTCTTCTCTCGTCCTTCGCCGGAACATGACACTGACGAGCGTCGCATACACATCGACAGTCTCTGTTTGCGCACACTCTCCTGCGTTTCGTCGTCGTCGTCGTCGTTTCGTATTCGACGAATCGCATTCCACCTTTACAGTCCTCGACGGATCCCCTGGACTCGGTTCTTTCGATCAAAAGGTACGATACCGTAACACTGCAAACGGAGTGCGAGCGGCACGAGACAGTGAGCTATTGAAGGCTCAATTCTGACCGGTCTCCTATCACCCTCTAGTCGGAGTGCTCGCGCTCTCGCAAATTCCAAACAAGCGTGCAGGAACTGACATTTGTTTCGAGCGCGAATCTCGGTTTTCGATTGATCGCAGCCAGTCTCTAGAATCTCGAACCTGAAAACGTGTTGTTTTTCTTTTCCTTTGGAACCCCTCGTTTTTAAGGTGCGTCACATTTCACGCTTCTCGAACAAAGGCGGTTCAACTTCGCGTACTCGGGATCAACACCGCGCTGATCGCTGTGTTTCGAAATTTCGTTCTCGCTGTCTCCAAACTCCAAAAATCCTTCTCGCGCTTCACATCTCATCTCGTCTCTCCTCTCCCATCACAAAACTTTCCGACTCGCTTTCAACGTTGACGACCTATCGAATCTACTTTCTCTTTGCGCCTCATCCTTCTTCTTCTCGTCCTCGCCGTTTCTTCTCTCCACATACATTTCCAACTTTCCCGACTCTCGTTTCGTTCCTCACTCTCGAACCCATACAGCCTCTAGCTTTACCACCGTCACACTGCATCCTCTCCGTCTCGTCCTCGATCTCTCTCCCGTCGTCGTTCACACGACTCGATCTTAGTTCGGTTCCCTCCGCAACATTCCTCGATCCGTTTCCTCTCTTCCTCTCCTCTTTCTCGACATGAAGGTTCCCTCCGCCCTCCCTCTCCCTGCACCTCGAGCGACAGCCTACCCGAAGAAACGATCCCCGAACGTGATGGGCTCTAGACGACCTTCTCCCGTTTCAAAGAGGAGTTCTCCCGTCTCGGTCGAGATGCAACGGCACGCTCGCATGTCTCCCGCTGAACGACAACTACAACCTCTACTCGAGAAGGATTACCGCGAGGATGTCAAGGGTTACATGTATGAGATGCAGGTGAGCCGAACTTTTTCTCTCTTCCTCTCTCCCGCAGCGCAACGCGTTTCTTTCGGACGCGATTGCTAACGACTACCCTCGTTCTCGTTTCTCTCGCAGAGCAAGACGATGGCCAATGCCGAACTCATCGATCAACAACCCGAGTTGAGGTGGTACATGCGATCTTACCTCGTCGACTTTCTCATCGAAATTCATCTCCAAAACCGACTACGTCCCGAAACCCTCTACCTCGCTCTGAACATTGTCGACCGTTACGTATCGAAACGAATCGTCTTCAAGAAGCACTACCAGCTCGTAGGGTGCGCCGCGCTATGGATCGCCGCCAAATTCGAGGAGGGAAAGGATCGCGTTCCAACTCTTCCGGAACTCGTCGAGATGTGTTGCAACGCTTACGACGAGAAGGCGTTCATTCAGATGGAAGGTCACGTTCTCGCTACGATTCACTGGGTCATCGGTCACCCTACCGCCGAAGCCTGGCTCCGTCTCGCCTGCACGACCGGTCCTCTCGAAGATTCTCGCACTCAACACGTCTCTCGATTCATCATGGAGTTGACCCTCTTCCACCGAGAATTCATCAGCTTCTACGCTTCCGACATCGCCGCTGCCTCTCTCGTTCTCGCTCGTCACATGCTAGGCAAACCTCGTCGAGTGAGTTTCTCTCGAATCGTCTTCGCTCTTCTCCAGTTCGCGGTTTCTGACTTGACCTTGCTCTCTCCTAGATTCTCGAAGAGTCCGAGACCGTGTTGCGACTTGTTCTCATGCTCGACGAGTACCTTGCCGAACATCTCGAAGACGTCTCGCACATTGTCATTACCAAGGTTCGTTCTATTCTTCCTTGCGCTCTTCCAGACACAATCCCCTAACACATCGCGCCTATAGTACTCGATTCCCGAATACTCTCGCGCTTCCATCTTCTCCCAACAATGGTACCTCTCCGGTCGCCGCTTCGCTTTCCGCGAAACTTCCCCTTGCCCTTCTCCGACTCCTTCCACTCCTTCCCGTCCTTTCCTCACTCGTTCATCCTCCTCTTCGATGGATTCGTCTTCATCGACTTTCGACTCGTCATCTTCGATGCTAGGCTCGACTCCTTCACACTCGAGCATGGATACGTCGTTCTCGTCGGACGATTCGTGCGAGGAAGACGACGAAGAACCACTCACTCCGGCTACACCACTACCTGCCTATGCGGCATCAGATCCTTTCCTCGTCGATCACCTCGCCGCTCGTCTCGCCGCCGGCAAGGAAAATCACGGTCCTCAACAATACCAAAAATCGCTCAACCGCGAATCTCATTTACCCTCGCATCGACCGCCGCTCAATCGTGCCAAGTGGGAGATGAATCAAGACGCTTCTCGACGTCACGCTCTCGGTCCGACAACGACCATGATCGATTCTTCTTCGCCAACTGCACCAAATTATCGCGTCTAGATCACTTCAGTTTCTTCAACTTTACCCAGCTTTCTCATCAGTATTCGTACGATCCCCCTCGGTCTCTGCTGTTCTCGTCGTTCTTTCCTCTCGCAACTTTCATCATTTCTTCGAAGCACTCTCTCGCCCTTTACAGTCATTCCTTTTTCTTCAGCCCTCCCACTCGTTCTCGCATTTACACCCAGCACTTTCCGATACCCAGTCATCTCGATACCACACTTCTCGTTCCTTCACCTAGTCTCTCGTTTCAATCAAACGTTGACTTTCTCTGCCTCGACTTCTTCACTTTGACGTTTTCACTGAACCCTCTCCTCGTTTCTTATCTATATATTCCCTTCTCCTTTCTTTGCACGATATGTCCAAAAACTGAGACCATTGAAAATGTCACGAAAAGTTATAGCTCAATCAGATCGAAGACCGAGTCGCGCGATTCTACTTTCTCTCGCATGCCTCCCTTTCCGCGAATCAAAGTTGCGAGCACCACTTGGTCGACGTCCGCTGTCTGGATTTCCGGAACAGTGAGCTTAGCAAGGGGAGATTTCGAATTTGATGTGGATGTGACAGAAAACAATTGTAAGCGCCAGGGCAACGACTCGGGCTATTCGATTCGATTGGAAGGTTATCTAGTCGGCAATCGGACAGCTGCCCGTCTATACATTCGATTGTGAATGTGCAAGGAATGTATCTGATCGAGAGTACGGCGTCGAACTCGAGACATGCGCCCCTCCTTCCCTCGAGCTCGGGGCTGTACAGACCCCTTTAGCTGCGACCGAGCCTACGAGTCCTCACAGCCTCGAGCTGTTTTAACGTCTTTTCCGTTTCGAGGCGGCATCGAGCGAAACGGTCTACAGTAGTGCACAACTGCTGTCGAGAATGTGCCACTCTTCGCAAAATCGCTTCCTTCGCCTCGAGGGTCGCACCCCATACAGCCTCGACCTCTCAAAACAGAGGTGCACTGGCACATGGGCAAGAGGAGGGTGATCGATCAGAGACACAGAAACGACGAAAAGTATTTGGCTCGCGTGGCACAAAATGCGAAATCGAATCGTCTCTCGCCGACGAGCTGATGTCCGTCTAAGGCCGACAGTTCGGACTGTCCCGCTACCTGCTACATTCTCTCTTCCACATCGACAGCTCAAACGATCAATCGTGTATCCTTCGAAATTCCGCGAAGCTTCGGAATTCGACGAGGTGCGTGCAGAGCTTGGACCTGCGAGTTTGAGCTAGAACGACTCGACGAACTTTTCATTCGACCATTGTATCTCGATGCTATTGCTCTCTCTCCAAACGTTGGAAGTAAGGAAGCTGGAGTCACTAGAAGGCGGCGCCGGGATCTTCCTTTCCGCTCGACCAATCGTAAAGAGTCGAGTTCTCGGAAGCTCTGGCGGATTTCTTCTTTCGGCCCCACTTCTCCTCTTTGGATTACCAAATCAGAGAGTTTATTTTCCTTCTCCTTCTTCTCATTCTTCTTCTTTCACTACCGAGTTCCAACTACACTCGTTACATCCAATGCCGAGCTCTCCAGACTACTCCGCCTACACCGAATCGGTCATCGCAGCGATAGGATCCAAAGCTTCTCCAAGAGTCAAGTCAGCCTTACCAGTCTTGATCAAACACCTCCATGCTGCTGTACGTTCAGATCCCAAGCTCTCTCAGTCTTACCTTGAGCTGCTGCGCTGGCTTCGGAGGAACCAGGAGCGAAGAGAGCAAGGAGTCTTCGTCTTTCCTGCTGATGCTGAATGTTTTTCGTGCAGGTCATTGAACTCGGCTTGACGACGGAAGAGTGGTTGGAGAGCTGTGATCTTCTGATCGAGGCGGGCAAGATCAGTTCAGACAAGAGAAACGAGATGGTCCTCGTCTCTGATGTGCTCGGCGTGGAAACTCTCGTCGACATGTGAGCTTCTTCTTCTTCTCCTCGTTCACGTAGGCAGGAGCAGAGCTGACGGAAC
Organism: Sporobolomyces salmoneus; assembly: GCF_050403485.1. Classification (NCBI taxonomy): domain Eukaryota; kingdom Fungi; phylum Basidiomycota; class Microbotryomycetes; order Sporidiobolales; family Sporidiobolaceae; genus Sporobolomyces; species Sporobolomyces salmoneus. The sequence continues at coordinate 190,075 of NW_027481133.1, forward strand.
TTTGCGAACCGCCTTCGCTTTTTCGCTCGGATCAGGTTGGAACATGCACGTTTCGCGAACAACGCCCGAGAATCGACCCAATCTGCGATTCTTGGTCCGTTCTATCGCAAAGGTGTTCCCGTCGAGCCCAACGGATCGAGTATCATCAGGATGAAAGAGCCCGGAGCGCCGTTCGTTCACCTATTCGGTACGTTTGCGACTTCCTGCGAAAGGGTTTCGGTTCGAGACTGATTCTCAACTCGTCGGTATCAGGAACCGTTACCGACTTCAACGGAGAACCTATCAAAGGAGCGATTGTCGACGTTTGGCATGATGTAAGTCGCGCGAGGGCCGTGCCTGCTTCTCTTGCGCCGTCTCGTTCAACGCTGATCTAGCATCCCTGATTTCTCTCCGTAGGCTCCAGACGGTTTCTACGACTCTCAGTCTCCCCAAAAGCCGGAATATCACTGTCGCGGAAGGTTCGAAACCGATGAACAAGGTCGTTACAGCTTGATTTGCCTCAAACCGACGCCTTACCCGATTCCGTACGACTCGGCCGCTGGAAAGCTTCTCACCATCATGGATAGACACCCCTACCGACCCGCTCACATTCACGTAAGCTAGCTGTGCACGTCTTCTGAACGCTGGATTCGTCGCAGAAAGTCTGACTTTCGCTCTCTTTCAGTTCTATGTCGAAGCGCCAGGATGCAAAACTCTCGTTACGCAAATCTTCGACAGAGATTCGAAGTACCTCGATGATGATGCCGTTTTTGCGGTCAAGGTGATACTCAATTCCGCTCTATCCGACGAATTCGCTCCATGTGGTGAATCGTCGCTCGAGACAGACAAGCTGACAGCGACTCTATCCGATGTTTCTTTGCAGGACAAACTCGTAGTTGATTTCGTTCCGGTGAAAGCAACGCCGCCGAAGGGAGGAGAACACGACGAAGAAATTGCGTTCGAATTGCAATACGACATCGAACTCGCGAGTGCGCACACCAACGACGAGTCTACGAGTCACCAAGTCTAATTCTCCCTCTCTTCGCAACCTGTAATTGTCAAACTCGATTTACTCCTTCCGAGCTGTCCGACTCGAGACACGAGTCGTTGTTTAGTGGAGAACTTCCGAACGCTGATTCGCTCTCGCAGGGGAAGCGATCCGCCCCACCGATGTAGCTGTCATCTGGTCGAAGAAAGAGACAAATCGCGATTGTTGCGAGACCGTCGACTTGAGAGTCGAACTGGCGCGTTGACCTCAGAACTTCTCCCTCCTCCACCTCACCTCGCCAACTTCGCACAGCATGTCCACCGCGAGCAAGGATGCCTCAGTGAGTACGCCCTCAGTACAGCTCGGCGCGGACGACCGCTGACGAGCCTTGTTGCCCTTTCATCTCTTCATCTAAATTCTCATCCCTCGGCTCGTATCTATCACAGACTACTATCTACGTCGGGGGATTCAGCGAAGAGACCACCAGTGCAGCGATCCACGCCGCTTTCCACCCCTTCGGAGAGATCCTCGAACTCCAACTCCCGCCTGATCCAACTTCGAAATCTCGACACAGAGGGTTCGCGTTCGTTACGTATTCCAATCCAGAAGCTACTCTAGACGCGATCGATAACATGCACCGAAACATTCTGCCGGGAGTGACAAACAAGGGGAAACCGTTAAAGGTGAATCGGGCGAAACCTCAGAAGGGTAATCAGAAGGGAGGAGCATCGAACAAACCGAGTGAGTCTCTCTTTCGGTATCGTGACGAAAGAGCGAGCGCGAAGCTGACCCGTACGACCTTTGAAATCAACAGTTTGGGCAAACGAGGAATGGTTGCAGGAGCATGGAGTTGCTCCGGTTCAAACAGAGGCAGGCAAGGCTCTGCCACCGACAGAAGGAGCAGAGGATTGATCGTACTATCAGGGAGTGTCGGCTGGGTGAAGGGGAGAATAGATTCTACTTGTTGTAACAGAAAATCGAATTGAACGACTCAAGATTACAAGAAGCGCGAGACACATAGGTGAGATGCAGGAAACGGATGATGCAGATGCGAACAGATGCGAAAATGCGGGAGAAGAGGCGGGGAACGAGGAAAATGTTAAGCAGTCTGGAAGAAAGAGGAGTCGAAGGGGAAAAAAACTTGAGAGGAAGAGAGCGTTTAAATATGAAGGAAGTATCTGTCGCCGAAAGAGCCGAGTCCGGGTAGAATGGTGAAGATCTGAATGAGAGGAGGCGGGGAGGATCAGTTTGGGCTCGAAATCGACGAGACAGCGGAAAGAGCGGATCAAATACTCTTACCTTTTTCTTCTTTCCATCTTGTGTCGTCTCAATCCTCTCTTCCAGTCCCTCGTCGGCGGCCGAGCAAGCGATCTTGACTTTCGGGAACGCCCTCTTGAGTGCCCAAACTCCACCGACTCGACTGACGAGGATGCAACAGATGATGATGTTTTCCTCGAGGACTCCGTGATCGAGGCAGATTCTGACAGCCATAAGAGCGGCCGCACCCGTGCCGATCTGAGAGTCGAGCAGGATCACGTGGGATTCGGCGGCGGCGTCCCGGGAGGTCGTAAGGCACGAGGGGAGGTCGCAAGAGTATAAAAAGGGTTCTCCGGTCTCGGCGTCACTCTGGATGAGTACACTACCGACTGGAATATCCCTCACTACCCTCCTCAGGCCTTTCTCGAGAGATCCTCCCGATCGAAGAATCGAAACGCCGCAAAGACGGTCGGAAGGGACGGCGAGTTCTTGACCGTTGTACGATGAACCCGAACGGGTCATCACGTCCTTCACTTGGTAAGGAAGGAGAGACAGAGCGTGCTCCGCGACGAGAGTTGACAAGCGATTCGCGAAGAAGATCCAGTCTTCAGCGGGAGTGTCGGTGGCTCGGAGAATGGTGTGAATGCCCTGTCCGCGTTACCGAATGAGTACGAACGTCCGGCAGGAAAGATTTCGAGGCGTACCTTGAGCTGAGACGTCTCCTTCATGACGTGAACCGAATCCGGTAAACCAGCATCTTCTTCCGCGCCGACCTCTTCCTTGAGTGCCTTCAGTCCTGCTTCTGCCTCTACCTTCTCCATCCCGGGCGTCCCTGGTCGGCTGTAGGTCCCCATCCTGTCTACGACGGAAGGAGCTCTCGACCTCGTAGTCTGTTCCGTCGTTTCCTTGAATAATTCTCCTCGTAGTTCCCTTTTCCTCTCCTTCAGCTTGCGGTCGATATGACTTGCGATCAAGTCGATTGACCGTTCGTTGTTCATACCGGGTACAATGATATCGGCGAATCGAGCGGTCGGGGCGATGAAAGAATCGAAAGAAGGTTTGACGAAACGTAGGTACTGATCCAGTACTCCGTCTGCTTGACGTCCACGTTCGACCAAGTCCCGCCGGAGTCGACGAGCGAGCATGAGATCCGAGTCACATTGAACGAACACCTTCAGATCGAGCACTTCACGCAATTTCTCATCGTGAAGGACGAAGATGCCTTCGACTGCAACTCGAGAGCGTCGTGAGTCATCTATCGAGCTGTTAGGGAAGCGAGACCGCATGACTTACCGATTACGATAGCGGCTCCGTAAAGATACGTCGTTTCCTCCGTCCTCGAATGATGAACGAACGAGTAATTCGGAATCTGGACCGCACGACAGTCCTTGAGATCTTGGATACATTGAGTAAGGACGTCGTAGTCGAAAGAGCCGGGCGAATCAAAGTCGTGTTCGGCGCGAAATGCCGCTTCTTTCTCTTTCGCCGATAACGACTTGTAGAAGTTGTCCTGCGAGATGACCAGTACCCAGGGGACTCCCAAAGATTTGAGGACCTCGAGAGCTACGCGAGTCTACGGCCGAGAACAAAGAGAGAAGGTGAGCGAGACAAAGCTTTGAAACGAGAGCGCAGAGAAAGAACCTCTGAGGGACTCACCTTGCCTGAAGCAGACCCTCCTCCGATCCCAATGATGTACGCCGGCACAGGCTTGCCATCTACAGAGGCAGCGAAGCAAACGGGTCAGCCGAAAGGAGGGGAAACTTTTAGCAAGGAAGTAGAACTCACCTTTGCCGTACCAGGGGCTTCGACTGAGAGGTGGGAAGCGATCCTAGATCAGTCAAAGCTCGTACAGTGCCGCAGATCAGAAGTTACGTACCCCGCTTCGGTGAGGACAGTGTTTTTAGGGAGTTTCGAAGTCGAGGCGGAAGGAGCATGATGAACCATTACGGCGCGGGTCTTCAGAATGATTGCGGGTCTTCGGGTTTCTTCACTGAATGATCGTGACTGAAGTATCGGTTCCGAGGGGAGGAAGAGGAGACAAGCTGGGTTGGTTTCTCCTCTTCACTCAACTCAACTCGACATATGCTTTCACTGGAGCGGCTGATACCTCCGAGGGACCAACTCGAACCTCTTGGGCTCATTTCAGCTGTCTCGCCCCCGCTACTACTCCTCACTCTCCTCCTCTCACACCCGTCTCGATTTCTTAAGTCGACCATCCTCCCTCTCTTCATCTTCTCTGCCATCTTTACTTCCCTTCGATACACTACCGGTTCAGCTGCAGACGACTATGCGCGAGCCTCATTGTCATTCACCTTTGTGCTCCGAGCAATCGACGCTTTCCTCCTGTCGAAACCTTCGTTCGAACTCGCTTTCAAACGATCAAAGGAGGAGGAGGTGCCGACGCCATGGAGCATGAAACGACTGGGATGGGCCCTGAAATGGATTACGACAATGAGAGGAGCAGGTTGGGAATGGCAAGTCATCCCGAAAGACTCGGGAGGACAAAACTCGCTGTCTCGACAACAGTACCTTCGGCGCAGATTGGCGAAACTGTGTCTTACATACCTCGCATTGGACGTCACTTCGACTTATATGCAATCACGGCCTTACTTCCGCCGTGCCGTACCGCTTTCGAGTCTTCCTCCGACTGAATCGATCTTCAACATGCTAGCAGCCTGCGCCGCCGCCGCCCTGGCTCTGAACACAGCGTATCAGCTAGTCTGTATCGTCTGTGTGGCTTCACATATTTGGCATCCCGACGAGTGTGTCGATTTGTTCGGTAGCTTACGAGATGCTAAATCTCTCGCAGGATTTTGGGGTAAAACCTGGTCAGTCATCCCAGCAATCAGTCTAGCCTGTTTACTCGAGCTGAGTATCGGTTGAGGGTCGTCTCTAGGCATCAATCTTTTCGTCGTCCGTTCACCTCGATCCCAACCTTTGTCGTCGCAAAACTATGCCCTTCCTCTCCTCGCTCTTCACTCCGCCCAATCTTGAACATCTTCGGGGCCTTCTCACTCTCGGCCCTGGTACATGCCTTCTCCTCGTTCGCAATGGCCCGTACTGGTTCGGGCTCCCTCAGATTTTTCCTCGTTCAACCTTTCGGGATCGTCTTCGAAACGGTCGTTAGTCACTTGTGCCGCAATCTACAGGGTATAGGCTGGAGACGGACGAAGATCATGGTTGGATATGTTTGGACCGCGAGTTGGCTACTCTGGTTTTGGCCTTGGTTCTTTGACGAGGCAGTACAAGTGAGCAACTAATTTTCGTCTTCTCGTCTCATGGAAGTCGCTGATTCGCTCGCTTTGCTGTCGCTCCCTCGATGAACTAGGCAGGGCTTTGGGAGGTGGATCCTGCGCCGCTGAGTGTGATCCGAGGGCTGTGGAAAGGCCAATGGCTTCAGGTTTAGAAACAATCTGTCACGATGAGCTCTGTAACTTCACTATGCTCTTGCTCTCTGTACCGCGAATCCTGTGCACCTATGCAAGTTAGCTACATGTTACACGTCAATTTGGCCAAAGAAGCGAATTGCGAAGTTTACGAAGTCACAGCCTTTTCGGTTCAGCTTGTTCAATCCTCTACTTTTCCCTCGACTGTCTCGCCACGCAGCCACATGTTCCGCATCATCACACCTCAAATCAAGGATGCCTATTCGGATCCTGGACCTTCAAAACAAGGGGATGAAGACATGAAGATCGATCTCCTCCTCGCCGACAACGACCCAACACAAGCTAGTTCATTCGCCCAAGCCAACTCTACTCGAGTGACTGGACCGGGTGAGGTCATCGCGGATGCTACTCGATGGATGAGGTCAGTGCTAGATCCGATTGACTTTTCGACCTTGATCTCTTGAGCGCTTATCCCCTCCTTTGTGGCTGCTATAGGGGTCACGGCACATATGTACAGGATGACGAAGTATTGGCAAGTGTAGCAGGCACGTTAGAGCGGGTTAACAAGCTAGTCAGCGTCAAACCTCTTCGCACAAAGTCAGTCTTCTCCCTTGCCCCTCTCTGGCGTTACAGAGAGAGTCTGAACTGAATCGTCTACTTCGTCAGATACCGAGGAGAGGTGGGAGATCTCGTAGTCGGCCGGATCGTAGAGGTGAGGCTCTTTGCCGTTTCCTCCCCTTTCCTCCTCTGCTTGTCTCCGTGCTGACCTGGTCTTGTCTCTGCTCACAGTGTGGTCCGAAAAGGTGGAAGGTCGAAACCAATGCATCCCAGAACGCAGTACTCATGTTGTCGTCGATCAATTTGCCGGGAGGAGTTCAAGTTAGTCTCTTTCCCTTCCTTCTCCGAGTGCAGCGACAGTGAATAGTACGCTGATTTTTCGTTCTTCAAATCATGTAGAGACGGAAAGTCGAGTCGGATGAGCTACAGATGAGATCATTCTTCCAAGAAGGGGATCTTCTCGTCGCAGAAGTTCAAGCGTTCTTTGCAGATGGCGCGATGAGTTTACATACACGGTCTCTCAAATACGGAAAGGTACGTTGACGTTCCTCACAACGCAACCTCCGTTCGCGCTCAATCTAACGCTCTTTGACTTTCATAATTCAGTTGAAAAATGGGCAACTAGTGACAGTTCCTCCAGCTCTCGTTGTCCGATCCAAGTCTCACTTCCATTCCCTACCGTACGGAGTCGACCTCATCGTCGGTTTGAACGGATACATTTGGGTGAGCAAAGCGATCAAGAAAGAATTGAGGCGGGATGGAGAAGAAGCTGGATTCGGGGAAGAGAGCGGAGAGGGAGTCTACTCTGGAGAGAACGAGGTACATTTCACCTCTTTCCCTATATGTGTCGACATCGGATTGACTCTCGTTTGAAACCTGAACTAGGACATCTCTGCTGAGATCCGACAATCGATTACGAGAACATCAATGCTTCTTACGTTGTTCGCGAAGCACTGTATCCCGATATCGGCAGAGCTCGTCGTAGAAGCTCACGATACAGCATTACGGATCGCAGGAGATGGGCAACAAGGCTTGAGGAAACTATCGAGACCGGAAGTTGGTGTAGAAGTCCTCAGAGCGCTCGCTTTGGGCAGAGAAGCCTAGTAACTGCTCTCACATGTTATCGAGCATCCTATCGCTACTCCGAGACATTGAGAGCGGCTTTGCCCAATCGCGATGCGAGTCTAGTCGAGTCAAGCGGGCGACACTCGGCTCGAGATTGAACGAACTTTCATCTCGGACGCTCGTGAACCATACGGCAACTGTAACAAGCGTAGTCACAGCCTCGACTGGTTGATGAAACTGCAGCTCGCTGTCACAAAGCTTCGAGCGGCTCGAGGTCGCAATGTGTGAACGGCCTTGACGATGCAGAACCTGCAGGTGTGAGACGGTGTATTCGCTCTGCGCTCGAGAAGACGTGGCCAGTCGTATTAAGGTTGACAGAGCGGGCTGTGCCGAAGCGAACAGGATGAACGAACGCACCAGCATCTGAGCTCGACCTCTGCTAAACGTTCACACGATGCCGTTCGAGGACAGCTACCTACAGAGCCGCGAGCATCTCAGGGCGGCCCGGAGAAATACTCTGCGAGCGAGGAATCCGAGAAACGCTGGCGAGGAAAGAAAACGAACGACTCGACTGAGTCTCTCGCTGAAGTGGTTCTGAGACGGTCGAGTTCGCCAAAGCGTATAATCTCGCGGGTAGTACGTACTGTTTGTGCAATAAGGCAATCTTCTATTTCCGACAACAACCAGTTTATGAGACGAACTACCACGAGAAGGAGAATGATCTAATAAAGCTACACTGGGAAAGATGGAGTGAACGGCACAGACTCGGCTCCTCCGATCGTACTCTTTCCTTTACCTTTCGGTCCACCGTTGACTCCGGCGACCGGCGCTCTCGACTCGACTCCCGCGACGTTCGGTTTTCCCCCTTTCGAAGTCTTCTTGCCCTTTTCCGCCGTCGTTGCTCCCGAGGTCCCACGAATACTAGGCGATCCATTATTGTTCACGGCTTGTTTCTTGCCTCCTTTCTGCTGCCCCGCAGGTCCTCCTCCTGTCGAGGGTTTCGACGATTTCCCGCCTTTTTTCGTTTTACCTCCTCCTCCTCCAGAACCACCTGTAACGGCAGCTCGAATCGCGGCTTCCTCCGCTTGAACGCGCTTCGCTTCCTCTGCGAACCACTTCTCGAATTCTCGCGCTTCACGATCCTCCTCCTCCTTTCTTCTCGCCGCTGCTTGTTCTTGTGCCATCACGTCGGCGAAACTTCGTGGAGCCTTGTGATCTTTGACAGCTTCGACTTGAGCTTTCTGTTCCGACATGATGGAAGCGAGAGAGAAAGTTGGAGCTGGCGCGAAAGGATCGAAAGAGGAAGAAGGAGAAGGAATCGGTGGCGGAGGAGAGGTCGTGATTCGATCGAAGTTTTGCCAGGGTGTGTCGGATCCACCAAAGCTGGACTTTGGAAGCCGTTGTGAGGAAGAGGACGAGCGAGAAACGAGTCGAGAAGGGGTGTAGACGGGTCCAGAAGCGTTTGCCGGATCCGAAGGACGCGCGACGGGCGAGGACGTCGAAGGAGACGGGGACGGTCGAGCAGGTCGACTCACTGAAGGTACAGGAGGCGTCGAAGCAGAGTTGTGAGGGATCGACGGGCGACGAGGAGTCGAGGCCGCCTGCGACTGTTGAATTTCGGCGAGGGAAGGAGCACGAGTTGCGGCTACAGGTCTCCAATTACTGGTGGAAGCCGAAGGAAGATTGCTCTGGAAGGGAGACGAGGTGACCGATGGAGGTGAGAGAGGAGTCTTTGCCGCCGTCGCGGAGCGTTTCGGTGTTGCTGAACTTTCGCTCGCCATAATGCTGCGGAGGTCCAGGGGAGATCTGCGGAAGCTACGAGTCAGACAAGCAATAGCATTATGAGGAGCAGAGAAAACGTACCGAGTTGCTTCAGGAGTGACTTGCGCCCAAGGTTGCAATCTCGAGGGCGGAGGGGAACCGAGAGGCATGAACGAGGGTTGAGACGGAGAAGCGGACAAGGGTACGTAAGACTGTCGCCTCTTCGCTGTAGAGACAGAGGTCGAGGACGAAGCAGGTTTCGGCGATGTTGTTTGATCGAGGAGGAAATCTTCGTCGAGCGCGAACGGCTCGTCATCTTCTCGGACGGCGGGGAGGGACGGGCTTGCGTTCGGCGACCCTGTCGGTCGCATTCTCGGCGATTTCGAAAGAGTCGGGGCAAGTTGCGGAGAAGGACCAGGAGAGAGGAGTGAAGGTGAAGGTCTCGAGTTCGACGACGGGATGTTTGGTCTGAATTTGCGATGTCCACCTGTGGGTCGTCCGACGTCAAGATCGCTAACATACTCGGCGTGCTTAGCAAGAAGTTCTTGTAGAAGGAGGCCGGAACGCGAGATCGGAGACTTTGCGCCTTGACGCTCCTGAACGAAGGCTGTGAGGGCGACGAGAAGATCGGTCGGGAGGTCTTCGAGGAGATACGACTCGAGGACGGTCTCCATCGATGTCGTCAGGAAGTACATGCATGCTCGGACGAGGTCGTTGGCTTCGTAGAAGGCGGCGTCGCAGAGAATCGAACAGACGTTGTTGAGTGTTACTACGCATTTCGAGAGGACGATCAGTTGCCCATCCCGTTCAATCGCGAGTGCAGAGAGGCGAAGACTTACCGAAACTGCGCAGAACAGCCGAACAGACTTGCTTGAGCTTGTCGAGCAGAAGCTCGTTCGCAGCAGCGAGGACTCGAACAGTGAAATCGATAAATTCCTCAGTCGTCGGTCGACGAACAGACTGGAATAAACTCATCCCAGCATCTCGATAGATGTGTTCGAGAACTACATCCATCACTTCTCCATCGAGGTGTTTGAGTTTGAGCTCGAAAGTTCCGGTTCGAGAGATCTTCGCATCCTCCTTCCTCCTCTCGCTCCAAACCGGATCGTCGAAGAAGGTCGAGAAGAAGGGACAGCGTGCACGAAGGATGGCTGAATGGACGGTGACCTCCCTGTCGGCTAGAACGAGGATAATGTCGGGGCGCAGAGCGGGAGAGGGAGTAACCGACTTGACTGGCGGATATTCCTGAAGGAGAGATGCGAGGTGAGATGCGAGAGTCGGAGAAGGAGGGTTCTTGACTTGTCGTTCGAGTGATTCGGCGAGAGCACGCAGATCGAAGTCGAGAGCGAGTCGTCGCAGTTCCGTCTTGATGACACCATAGTCGAGCTTGTGCTCCGACGAGAGATGACTGCGAAGAGGGAGTCCTATCCGAGAGTCCCAGATTGCCGGAAATTCGTCCGAATAGAGGTAATGGACGAAGAGGAGAGCCGTGTAGTCGGAGCAATCGAGGTCGAGGGTACGGCTTGACGAGAGGTGGTCCGCGAGGACTCGAGAGCGAGAAGCAACGACGGCCTTATGCACTGGGATCGATTTGAGTCCGACTTTGACAACAGCGTCTGTCCCGTTCGAGAGAACTTCCCAAGTCAAATCCCACTTCGTCGAGACTTCGAGTAATTTCTTTGCTACCTCGATATCTCGCTCAATGGCCAAATCCGAGTCTTCTTCCCCGTCTGAACCCTCCCCATCCTCGTCTCCGCCTGTTAATTTCTTTTCCGGTTTCCTTCCGATTGCAACGGGCCCGATTCGTTTCCAATGAGGCAGGATCGAGAGGAAGTCCTTCGCGAGTGTCGCTCCCTCGATCTCGATGAATCGAAGCGGAACATCGGCGCGTAGGGCTGCGAAACCTCCGGTCGAGTTCGCGGCCACCTTGATGACTCGTTGAAGGTACGGTACTCGAGAGAACTTGTATCCACCTCCTCCTCCTCCTGACGAAGAACCGGAAGGTGTCATCGCTCCTGAGGCTTTCGTCGAGCTAGATTCGTACTTCTTCGATCGAAGGAAAACGTGTCCCGAAACGGTGCAGAGGATGATTGAACCGTCGAGACCCACTCCAACGTCCGTAACCGCCGTGAACTTCCTCCTCAGGTTCCAGATTCGCTGAGGTCGCGGGGTGAGTCGAGCGAGGGCCGAGCCAGGAGACGAGGTGCCGTCTGGAGAAGAGAAGAAAGGGACAGAACTGCCTCCTCCTCCGTTAAAGGTATTGGCGGCGGAAGATGTCGAAGATCCAGAGTCGAGAGTAAAAGTGAAGACGTCTCCGAGAGAACTGAGGGCGGCGAAAGTGTTTCCACAAGAAGCGACTTTCCGAATGTTGGGTTTCGCACCGACTCGAGGGGGACGATAGGTTTGCATCTTCGACGGGAACGGCGTGAGAGGAAAGGCGATCTTGAGGTAAGCCTCGTGATAGAGAACGACTACGTCTCTACTCTCGAGTAGACACGCGGTCGCATTCTCTGTCGCTGTCAATTGAATGACTGGTTGACTAACGAGGGTGACCTTGCGAGGGAGGACTTGAACGGGAGTGCCTGCGGCGGGATAACCGAGCTGACCTCGATTAGTTCCCCAGGTGTAGAGAGAATCGGCGGTGAACACGGCGGTGTGGGTACGAGAAGCGGCTGCTCCAAGTACAACCTCCTTCTTCAAGGCGCCAACGACTCGTCGAGGGTTCGATTGAATCGGTTCATCCGAGGAAGAAGTGTTCTTAAACGAGGAAGAGGACGGTGTTGTCGGAGGGGCAGAATCGAGAGGGTAACCAAGTTGCTGGAATCGATTGAGACCGAAAGTGTAGACATCTCCGGCTGTTGTGACGAGAACGGTGTGATCGGGAGAGAGAACGATTGACGATACTTGATGAGCGAAATCTTTGATTGGAGCGAAAGTGAACTGAGTTTGTGTAGTCGGACCGAGTCTGAAGACGGGCAAGTCGATTCAGCGAAGGGCAAAAGTGAAGACTATCGTTCAGAGCTCACCGTCCTCCAGTACCGTAACCACAGAGTTTGACGTTTCCTCTCTTCTCGTCCGTCACGATTCCCGTATGCAGCCTCGCCATGCTAACATCTTTCACCCTACACGGCTCGAAGCTCGCTAAACCATCTTCGTCCCTCTTGAGGTCCTCCCGTTTCAATTGTACTCGTTCCGGAAACTGCCGTTCACTATCGCTTGGGAATCCGAGCACGTAGTTCCTGTTTGAACCCCAACTGAACAACTCGAGACGACCTGGGTTCGGGTGAGACGCGGCGGAGAAGTGATCGGACGGATTTGTGCCATCGACGGTCGAGTTGAAGACGTCGAAAGGTGAGAGACCTGCAAACCGAAAAGAGGATAGTCAGCTTTCGCATTCGAAAGCGTCTTGCTGATCACTCGCTCGACTTACCTTCGCTATCTTTCGCCCTGCTGTCGATGTCGTCCCGAGCCAGTAGCATCTTGGCCGCAGCGATATTCTGCAAAAAGGGGTGCAAGGGAAAAGTCAGTCGCGGTAGAGCTAAAGGAGCGAGAAAGACGGTGTCTACGTACGCCTGAATACAACGCTCGATGTAAAGCAGTCCATCCCGACTCGAGATCTGGGAGGTTGACTTGCAAACCCGGAACTTTCAAGAGAATTTCGACCCAATCCAACGCCCAACTCTCCTTTTCCATCACTGCGAGATGCAGCACCGTCCTTCCAAGATAATCCCTCCTATTGACCTCTGAGTAAACCGCCTGCTTCTCTAGACTACCTCCCACTGCGAATCCGGCCGCTCCAGGACTTTTCGACAATCCATTTCCTCCTCCCGCTCCATTCGCGCTCGAGTTGTTCCCACTGGAACTCGCGGCTCCACCTCGATTGACAAAGGCGCGAGCCTTTGCGATCGCTCTTGAGTAGTAAAGAGCGTGAAGGTCGGTGTTGCTCATAAACTGGAGAGGTTTACGCTGGAAAAGAGTGCCGACGGGATCGGGTACTCTTATCTAGCGTTCTTCGTTGAATGCTCGAACTTGCAGAGAAGGTCGAGGACAACGAAGGAGAGAGTAGGGAGGAGTCGAGGGAGATCGAGAGTCGAGTGAGAACGTGGGTGGGCGGTTGTCGTCTGATAGAAATCCTTTCAAGTGGCAGAGATCTGAGTAGGAGTATTGAGTGTTCTATGTGGTTTCGGGGGCTCCAAGGGTAGCTTGAGTCGAGGTTGATCGAAAAGGAGATCGAGGAAGTGACGGAAGGGTAACCAAGTTTGCAGCTGGGTGACGGGGGCTCTTAGACAAGATTGATGCTGCTGAATCTATGGGAGCTCTTCGGGTGCGAATCGAGTTAAGCGAAGGAAGGCGATCAGTGGCGATGAACCGAAAGGTGAAAATCCTCGGAACGTTTCGTTCTCTCACGTTCGATTGTTCAAACGGCACAGTGATCCTTCGTGTGCAGCGTTTGACTCCGGCAGGGATGCCGCTCTCGCGAACCACAGGTCCCCAGAAGTTGCGCGTGAATCGAAATCGAGATTTCGCAATCCGAGTTCAACTCTTTCGCGAATATCGCTTGTTCTCGCTTGCGGCTCTCGGATTCACACGCAGAAAAGACGACAGTGTAATGGAATGATTACATACATACTGCAAAAGGCACTGTGCTCGACAGTGAACGGAAGCTGAGAAATATCGAGAAATTCGAATGTTCTGAGCTGGTGAGGTCGGCGACATGCGACGAGGCGATATACCGGTGAAAGACTTGCTGAACCAACCTCGAAAAAGCGACGGCGATGTCGTGCAGCGCAATCCTCGAAGGAAAAGAACGAGAAAACTGTGAAAAAAGCATACAGGAGCGAAAAGGGAACAGACCCAGCACGAAACCAAACACAATCTCTCCAGGCTTGAAGCCCTTCTCAGAGGTTGGGGGAACAAAGTCCCAAGGGGTGTGTAACCATTTCAATTAAGCCGTCCACCTCTCCCCTTGAATTCCCTTGACCCAGGTTTTTTGCATGTTTTATAACCCCTTTCTTCTTCCCGACTCGATCTCGCACTCCGCTTAGTTGGTGACGGAGAGGAGGTCAGAGTCACCAGCATCTTGGATACTGAGGACACCGACACGGAAAAGTTTACCTGAAGGGAAGGAGAAAAGAATGTCAGTTTTCATTTTCGCTCGTTTGGAGATAAGTTGCAGATGACTTACCGGCAGCAGTTCCGAGAGCGACGTTCGATCCTTGGTAAAGGTGAACGGGGGTCTTGGAAAGCATGGCTGGAGCGGCGGGCAAGAAGAACTCGATCAGTTTCTAGATTGCGAGAAAATCTCCAAATGGGAGATAACTCACCGTAGTACTCGAGCTCGGAACGACGGAGAGGGGGAGTGTTTCCGGAGATGAGGACGAGCTTGGACTTTCCAGCGCGCATGGCCTTGAGGGTCGACTTGTATCCCAAAGCGTATTTACCCGACTTGATGACGAGCGCGAGCTTCGAGTTGATGTTGTCAGCCGACTTTTTGACCTTCTTTTGGGTAGCGGGGGCCACTACAAGCAATGAAGATAGGGAAGCTTGAGTCAGTATGGCTGCAAAGCAGGATGGTGTAGTTCCCGTAAATTCATCCTGCATTCCTCGTCGATTCCGCCTCTGCTCTCCTCCTGATACCTCCGACTTCGTCACGTATGCCCTCTTGGCAACTCGGACGACTTCTATACTGGTTACAACGGATGAGGCGGGCGAGAGGGCGTTTTTCCGATGAAGTGAAAAAACCGAAGTCGGGGCGGACGAGGGCGCCGGGTGGAATGGAGGCAGACTGGAGGGATAGTGGTAGGTATATGGACGACTTGGGCTTACTTTCTACTGAGTCGAAGTTGAGGGGTTGACGCGAAGGTGAAGAAAAGAGAGAGAGGAGGAATCGCCGGCGAGGGAATCTCTCCCGATCTACCTCGCCTCATCCCATCTCTATTCAGCTCTCTAGACGCGATGAACCCTCAAGATTTACACCTACCCCAACAACCAGTCGCCTCGACGAGTCAGTTGCAACGATCGACTTCGACTGCAACTTCATCTCAACCAACCGCGTTCCCCGGCTCATCCTCAGCTGCTATGGATCCACCCAAGTCGAAGAAGGAAACAGAACAAGATCAGCGAGACATCGAACTCGCTCAACTGTTGGAACAGATGGACGAGTACAAACCCGTCGTCAGTTTCTCTCTCCCACTCTTCGGCTCCCTCGGATCTCATCTGACCCTCTTGTCGATGCAGATTCCTGATGAAGTGACAGACTATTACTTGCAGCGATCCGGTTTCGATACGAACGATGTCAGAGTGTTCGTTTCTCCTTTCCCTCTTCCTCTCGCGATTCTGCTTGATCGCTCACTCTGTCCTTCCTGCGAACAGTAAACGACTACTAGCACTCGCAGCACAAAAGTTCATCGCCTCAATCTCGCAAGATGCGTTCCAGCACGCTCGAGCGAGAACTGGAGGCAACAGCACGAAGAACTCTGCCACAGCCTCGAATACAACTACAGCCAAGGTGAGTGTCGAAGGGCCTCTTCTTCGCTCTGAAATGTTGCAAGGTAGTTCTTGACGAGACTGACGGATTTGCAACGACAGGGTCGACAACGAACGGTATTGACAATGGACGATCTATCGGCCGCGCTGAAGGAGTACGGTGTCGACGCAGGCCGAGCCGCTTACTACCTCTGAATTCTGTCTTCTACCTCTTCCTCGATCTCGTGTCTCTCCTCCGATTTTAGTTTGTACAGTTGTGCTCACTCTAGTTGTACTTCTCGCGCATGGTTTTCGATTCTCTCTGCAACTCTCCTTTCGAATCTCGAGATCGAGTGTGAGAACGAGCTGAAGTGCGATATTGCAAAGGGAGTACAAACGAATCGAGTTGCGAGCTAGTCACGACCTACTTCTCCTTCTTCACTCCCGCTTTGGGCTTGATCCCCTTCGCCTGCCTTTCTGCTTTCTTCTCTGCATCTTCCTGCATCGCGACCTTTTTCAGCAGATCCGTGATCTCCGGTACGACGATAAACTTCTTCGAGGTTTGACCGATACAAACGAGTGATTCGGGAGGTGGATCCTTCTTGTTCCATCGAGGTTGGTCATCGTCAGACTCGCTACCGCTTTCGTTCGAGTCGGATCCTGAACTGTCGGAGGAATCGTCGTCGTCGTCGGAAGAACCCGCTTTCGCCTTCTTCGATTTCTTCTTTTTGAAAGCCTTCCCCTTGCTCTTCCCCTTCCCGTCCGTCTCGTCCTCCTTCTTCTTAACCCTCATAGGATGATCCAACACTGCGATCTCTTGTAAGAACGAAGGTTGCGCAGCCGGCAGAACTTCGTACTTGAGATCGCCGTGCAGTTTCAACGTAACTTTCCCACTCTTGTGTACCCTCAATTTCCCAATCTTTCCCGCTTCCTCGCTCCACCTAGCCGCCTTCTGCACTCGAGTTCCACTGCGACCCCAATCGGGAGGAACGGGTTTTCGTACTGCCGCCGTCGCGGTCTGGGATCCTCCTCCAGCAGCGTCGTCGGTTTCGGCTTTGATTGCCTTCTCCTTAGTCTTCTTCTTCCTCTTGTCCGAGTCGGAGTTTCCGTCAGCTTCCTCATCCTTGAGTTCGTCGGGAGGCGCAGCTTGCTTCGGAACGAAAGCCGGGAACTTTCGAGGGAACTGGAACATGTACAGGTCGAGTCGGTTCGTGTCCTTTTGCGAGCGGGAAAGATGTGAGCATCCAGAAGGACGCAGAAGGTAAGGAGAGGGCTTGGCATACCTTGAGATCAAACGCCTCACTCAGATTGATCTCCTTCTTCTCTTCTTCCTCAAGGTCCTTCAGATCCTTCGCTTCCTTCTCGTCCGCATCGAATCCTGCGAACGTGCTCTCTTTCGAATCGAACGTCGCGACTGATCTCGCTTCACTGGGTCCGGGCGTCGCATTCGGAGTTCCCTCGATAGACATCGAGTCGTCCCTCGGTTCCGCTTTGACCTGAGCTTGATCTCCGTTCGACGAAGCTTTGAGAGCTGTATTGCCGCGAGGTAGTACAATCGACAACGTGTCAGCGTTTCTCGGACTCGACAACGCACCGAGAAAGAACCGAATCGCCCACTCACCTTCTTTCTTGAGCCGTTCCGTTTTCCTCTCCTGCAAACGCCTAATCTTTGTCCTCAACACTTTCGGATCCCTCGGTAGTACCAAAGGAGGTACGCCTCGACCTTCCCCGTCGTCGCTCGCTCCGTCGCTCAACCCGATATCGTTCAGATCCGTCGCTCGAATTTTCATTCTCCTTTCTGCTCCTCCATCCGAATCGTCTCCGCCTTCGAGGTCCGAAGCATCTTCGTCTTGGTTTAATTGAGCGTTGAGAGTTCCTTCCCGAGAAGCGGCCATGACTGCGGCTCCAGACGCTGTCGCAGGTCGAGCTCCCCAAGTTCGCGCTGAAGGCAAAACGGAAAGAGGTCAGCTCCAGCTTAGGATAAAGTTTAGAAAGAGAGACAAAGCGTACGAGCACCTCCAGGTCCTTGAGCCATCGGTCCACTCGCAGTCATTTCAAGTTCTTGTCGAGTTCGAGCTGGTCGAGGACCTCGTTTCTTCCATGCCGCATCGTCTTCCTATTGTATGATTCGGATGGATCAGCACGACAGACTCTCCGACAGCGAATCAAGCAAGAAAAGCTCACCATTTTGACATCGCTACAGAAAGTTTTCGATTCAAAAGTTCCGCGACTTGTTAGCTGTGAATTCTAGATAGCTGAAGGGAGGCTTCGACTCACTCTTCATCGTCACTGTACTGCTGTTCTTTCTCCTTCTTTCGCGCGGCAGCAGCAGCTACGTTTGGTCGAAATTTCGGTTTTCCTCCCGGTGCTGATCCCGATCCACTTGCTCCCTTGAACTGACTCTGACTCCCTAGTAATCCACCTACTTGTCTCTCTCTGCCGATACTGGGCGCCCTCGAGCTCGCGACTCCGACAGAAGGAACTCTTCGAATACTCGACGAGCGTTGAACCGGTCGAGGCTGTTCAGGTGCGTCTTGCATAGCGACATCTTGGTCTTGATCTACTGGAGCTGGAGTTGCCGAGGCGGTCGTGGTTCGAGAACGACTCGTAGGTTCGACAGTTCCGTTCGAAGGTGCCGGAGAAGGGGAGTTGCTAGTCGTCGTGAGAGCTACGCCTCCGATCACACGCCTTCCTCGTCCTCTACCTCTCCCGCGAGGTGCGGTCGAATCCGACATGTCGAGTTGTTGGTATGCAAACGAGAAAAAAGTCCCTCAACTTTCGCCGAACTCAGCTCTACATTATTTTGCGCTCTCTCGCAGTCAGACGTGAATAGTCAAGTCGTTGACTCCAAGATTCAACTCTTCGGGGCAAGACACTGGAAAAAGCGTAAAGCGATTTTGCATTCTCGGAAAAAACAGTATTGATCGATTCGACAATGAAGGGATGGAAGTATGAATCTACAACTAGAGTGAGAGTAGAAAGGCCGAACGAAGAGTGCAGGTCCTGCAGTATACAAGGAGAGTATGAGACTAGCGAGAGAGGAGAAAAAGATATGAGTAATGGAAACAAGTTTTCGTTTCAACGTATGAGCTCTGGTCGATTTCGATCGAGTGCGTAGAGAGAAAGAATGTAATGCGATGACGAATGGGAAAACAGGAGTATGCGAGATGCGAGACAGATGAAGGTATCCTAGAGATGCGGCTGTTTGTCGTCGAGATTTGACGAGTGATGATCTTCCCCTTCAACGTCCTCCTTGATCGCTCCGAACGTTCCATCTTCGGCGGCTCCACCATGACTTGACAATTTGCCGTTGTTGAGTCCGAGTCCGAAACCGAGCGGGTTAGAACCAGTCGATCCATTGAGGAGGGCGGAAGGATTGTATCCGAGAACTGGTTGAGGCATGAGGATTTTGGACTCTGGCGACGGGAAGGAGTTTTGAAGGGTCGGAGCGGGAAGAGAGAACCTTCGATCGTGACCTCCGCCTCCTCCGTTGAAGCGAGGTGAAGATTGAGGATAGTTGAAAGTAGGAGAGTGGAAAGTATGAGGAGAACCGAGTCCGATCCCTGTTCCTCCTCCTCCTGTGCCGTTCAATGGAGCAGAGTTGAGAGGTTGACCGAATACGGGGGGAAAGAAGTGAGAAGGTGCCGTAACTGGGCGAGTCGAGTAAGGATCGGTGAAAGCGTTGTGAAGCGGAGAAGGGAAATGAGTTTGATAAGGATTGTTATCGGGAGCGCCGTAAGGGTGTGATGAGAGTGCAGTCGGAATTGGACCGGAGTGAGACGTAGGAGCTCCTCCAAATGACGGCGGGACGACGAATGGAGCCGGCATGATGAAACTGTATTCGCCCGCGCTCGTAGACGGTCTAGGTCGATCGGAATTGCTTG
Source organism: Sporobolomyces salmoneus (assembly GCF_050403485.1). Classification (NCBI taxonomy): domain Eukaryota; kingdom Fungi; phylum Basidiomycota; class Microbotryomycetes; order Sporidiobolales; family Sporidiobolaceae; genus Sporobolomyces; species Sporobolomyces salmoneus. The sequence continues at coordinate 209,418 of NW_027481133.1, forward strand.
AACCCGGTACGGCACCACCACCGAGCGGATCTGTCGTTGTTGGGAGATTCGCTGGATTCGGAGGTTCGGAAGCTCGAGCTTTCGCCGCTGCAGCCGCTTCGGCCTTTTTCCTCTCTCGCCATGCTTTCCTCATCTCCTTGAATTCTACAAACGTCGTAAAGATTGTCAGCTAAGAGCATTGGCACTGTCAAATCGGGAAGAAAACTCACGAGCAGGGGTCGATTTCGGACCATGTTTTTGCATCGTCTTGTGCGAGTTGAGGTGATTGAGAGTTCCGTAAGATTTCGTACATCCCGGATAATCGCAGTTGTACAATCGCTCAATCTCGTCAAACCTCCGCCGCGGTCGTTTCGTCGTTTGACCAGCTTGTTGTACAAAGTTGTAAGTTTTGCCCGAACCGGTCGAAGATCTTCGTCGAGTCGAGTTCGAGTTCAGCCCTAACGGTCCGACAGAGGAGTCTCCGGTATTCGGTCGATGTAACGAATCCGGTATCGCGCCCGACTGCCCTGGAGAAGTGGAAGGGTCGAGAATCGCTCCCGCTGGGTAATACTGAGTTCCCGAATTCGTTCGAATCGCTCCAGCTCCGATCAATTGAGTAGGACCGATCGTCGCGGCCGAAGTGCTTGCGGGGGGAGGGGCGTAGAAGAATGGAGTAGAACTGCTAGGACTTCCTCCATCGACACTCGCGAACGACGAAGCCTCTCCGGCTGTTCCAGGGCGGAATTGTGAACCGGAGGCGGTATGAGGGTCGTAGTGATACTGGAAATTCGGACTGTGGTGCAGCGAATCGTAGATCGTCGAAGCTTGTTGCTGAGGGGCGTAGAATGCGGAAGGAGCAGCCGAGTAACCCGCCGAATTGTGGAAATATCCTGGACCTGACGGAGCTGTCATCGGACGAGTGTTTCGGGTGTTGACTGTAGGAAGGGGATTGAAGAATGCATGATGGGCTGAAGGAGGAACGACGGGGAACGTCGAGGGATGAGACGGGAAAGTGGCGGAAGAGGGATTCTGCGAAGTTGGCGAGAGTGGTCGTTGAAACGGGTTGTGAAAGGCGGGCGATGGATTTACTCCCCCATAATTCACGATTCCTCCTCCTCCTCCGTGACTACTCGTGCTCCTCCTCGCTGAATCGTCTAGCCCACCTGAGGCATCCGATTCTCCCGCGAGTTGCTCAAACCCAACTAACTTTGGTCTATCCTGTCCTCCGTCTCCCTCGTGGTCATTCGGGTGTTCTTGAAGAGAGGCTAGACCGTACGGTCCCGCTGAAGATGAGGGTCGAGAGTGAGAGAAGAGAGGGCTGTGAGTTTGAGGATGAGGGGTAGAAGAAGTCGAAGATTGATTCGAAACTGTCGGAGGGTAGCGAGCGGGTGACAACCCAGGAGGATGGTACGCAAAGGTGTCGGTCATGTGCAGTAAGGGAGAGTCGGAAGACGAGGTAAAGTGGAGGAAATGATTGTTTGAAGCGGAGAAATCGAATAGATGAATAGACTCGGCGACGCTGGTCATTGAAGGTGGAACGAGACAGTGTCAGATCTTGAAAGCTGCACTCAGAAGGTCGAGTCGGATGTTGAGTCGGCAAAGGAGGAAGAGGGGAGGGAAAGGAACGATCCGGAACTGGTGTGCGAGGGAACTCAGAGAGAGAGAGAGAAGTCACTCACGTGCTAGGCTAGAGTCAATCGATGGCGCAACTTTGTGTATCTGGCCGAAGTCTCGCGCTACTGTAAGTTACCGAGAATAGAGTCCGAAAGGTGTCGAGATTGAAGAACGTTTTGCGCGGAAGGCTGGTGGGGGAGACAAGGCGAGAGCGATGGGAACACGGGTAGAGGTTGTTTCCCCCGTTCCTGATGTCGTGAGAAAAAGATTGATCCTTAGACTCGTTTGGATGTGTCGTACACTCGAGAGCGGGGGGGGTGAAAGGAAGTCACTAGCGCGGAATCTCTTCTTTCGAGCGAAATAATTTTCCCTCTTTTGGGTTGTCACAGCTGGCCTCATCCTCCCTTCGCACCGGTTACGCTGCATTGCACTGTACCGTAGCTGGGTTGGTCACGGATAAACCATTCGACTTTCTTTCTGTCCGAAGTTTAATCGTCAGGTTACATTAAATTCATTAAGCAGCTATTATTAATGAAAAAAAGGTCGAAAGGGTGATTCCAAACCAGCACACAAAAGGGGGTATAGAAGGCAAAGAACACAGAATAGAAGGTCGAAGAGGGGGTATACAGGCAGTGGGAAAAAAACTGATGGGAAACGAAAGCCAAAAAGGAAGGAGGAGAGAACGTCGAGAAGGAAGGTGAGAAAACGATGACGGCGACTTTTGAGGTTAACTCGTACTCGACAGTCAAGTCGGTACTGTAGAGGAGACAGACGAGTTGTAGGCGAGGAAGCGAATGCAGTTTCGGAGAACTCGTTTCGGTGATGGAGCTCCGAGACACACTTGCGAGGTTTTTTCTAAAGGGTTTCGAGATGATGAATGACGGAGAGGGGGATATGGGTCGGGCGAAGGGCGAACGGAAGGAGAAGGTGATGTCGAGTGAGGAGGAATGAATGGTTCAGAGGTCGGAGTCGAGTCCTTACAGCTCGACGTGAAGAGCAGTTTTGATTCCTCCCGTTGCTTCGTGAGCGACGCTCTTCACCTTAACCGTCGCGCTCGCAAGAGACCCGGTTACTTCGTCGACGATACTTTTGACTGATGCCGCTGCTGTCGATTTCGAGTACGATGGATGAGGCGAGGCGAATGAATTGAGCGAGTTTCTCGCGACTTCGACTAGCGACGAAGCGGTCTCCACGATTCCTTCGGCCGTCGTTCTCGTTGCGTCATGAAGAGCTGAAGAAGCCGAACGAGCGAGCGAGTCGAGAGATGCTTTGATCCTTTCTCCTCCTCCTCCTCCTCCTCTGACCGTAGGTAAGGCTTTCGAGACCGTCTTCGAAAAGTCGGTATGAGGTTGAGCGAGGGAAGAAGCCACATCGCCGACACTCGAAAGGGCGCTAGATACGAAACCGACGAGACTCGTGGCCGATTGTTGAAGATCGGTCGGTGAAGGTTCGATTCCGACAGCTCGAAGTCCATCTTGGGATGCGCGAGCGATTGCCTCGGCGGCGCGATACTGGACCTCGTTGACGACGTATCCAGCGGATTGTCGGAGATTTGAAGCCGAGTGAGGAGTCTTGACGGTAGGGAGAGCGTTAACGAGGGAACTGGCGGAAGATTGAGCGGCAGATGCGAGAGAAGCCATCGATTGTCGGATATTCGTGGGCGTCGTTTCATGTTCAACTCCGATAGCTGAAGCTGCTTGGTCCTTGACGTGATCGACGACGTTCGCGACCTTGTCTCCGACGACCTCGTAGGCTTTTTGTGCCTCGTTCGCGACTCCAGTCCATTCGCCCTTGATCTCCCGCTGTCCTTTAATCTTGATCTTGTCGAGGATTGAGGTAAACGCCGAGACGAGAGCGTCAGATTGTTTGGCGTATTTGTCGAGGAGAGTGTTCGGATCGAGAGTGGAAAGGGTCGAGTCACGAATGTCGCCGGTTTGAAGATTCGAGAAGCTCGTGTGAAGGTTCTCCTCCGCCTTACGTAGACCGTGATACCTCTGCCAATCCTTGTGCGTAACATCGTCTAACCAAGTCCAACCGAATCCGAGTTCCTCCTGTTCGACCAGAAAAAGTCTCGAGTCAGCTTAACTCTTGGCGATGAGAGGAAGGGATAGAGGCGCACCTGCGCTTTCGCGACCAGAGTAGTAATTGACTTCTTTGCCTCTTCGACAGCGGCCTCCTCCTTCGAAACCAAATCGAGCCTGTACTGCTCGATCTCGGCATCGACTTTTTGTTTCATCTTCTCGACCCGACGTAGAGCCTTCGAACTCAGTGTCTCCGAGTCATCCACCTTCTTCTCGATGCTCGCACTGTCGTCTCCCGAGACCTTGTTGAAGTATTTGCCTAATTTCCCTACCATCTTGTCCCCTTCCTCGTCGAGGGTCTCGAGAACGCTATCGAATCGACAAGGGATGTCGTCGAGAGCTTTTTGACGAATGTCGGCAAGTCGTTCGATGAGCAAGCGTTGTTCGGTTTGACCAAGAGAAGCGATTTCTCGTTCGTAAGTTGACTGGAGAAGTTCGAGGGCCGTGCGTTTCTCGGCAGTAATCGCTGCTTGTTCTTCGGGCGAGGGAGGCGGAGGAGGAACGGAGGCAGAGTAGGACGGCGGGGTAACTTCGGTTTCTTCGGCTTCGATCACGACGGGAGAGGCGGTTTCTCCAACGTAGGTGTCGTCCCGTAGCTCCTTCACGAAGTCTAGATGGCGAAATCATGTTAGTTGTGATCCAGAGAGCAAGAAGAGCAAAGCGTACCTTCGAAATCTTCTTCGCCATGCTGATGAGCGATTTCATCCGAAACTTTTTCGACTCGTTTCAACGCCGCAACCCTAGCCTCTTTCGCCTTGAACTCGAATATCCTTTCCCTAATCTTGTCCAGTTGAGGGGCGATGAACTTGCTCCAGAAACGAAGAAGCGAAGGGGAGATTTTCGAGGCGTAGAAGCCTTGAAGATGGGATGAGACGGTCGCGAGTTGAGGATGAACGTGAGAGAAGTAGACTCTGTGAGTAGTCGAGTACGTGGAACGAGTGAAGGGAACGAGGTGGGAGCGGTAGTGGTGCTTGACGAGTGGAACTCCTCGAGTGTAGAGAGGTGAGACGGTTTCGACAATCGTTTTAAGGTATCTTCGAGTAGCGAGATCGAACTGATTGGTCGAGGGCTCGATTTGAGAGGTGTACCATTTGCGGAGTGACTTTGAATACCAATCGACCGAGGGGGCGAGAGTCTTCTTGTATTCTCTCTCGACCTTGAGTGCGAAGGGTCTCGTCCTTGATCGAACGGTCTTGACAGCCGATACGAGTTTCGGGTAGATTCGTTCGGAATAGAATCGGGAGACTTGCTTGATCCGAGGAGAGACGGTCTTTTCGACGGGAGTGTAGTACGGTTTTGCCTGATCGAACCAAGGTTGAGCGATCCTCCTCCCTTGGCGAACGTAAGGATCAATCCTTCTCTGTGCTCGGCGATAATAAGGTCGAATAGAGGGTTCATAGGAGCGAAGAGTCGAGGAGAAAGTGTCGATTTTGCGACAGACAGCTCGTTCTCGGGAAGTATCGTTCGGGCACACGACGAAGTAGGCGATGGCGAGGTATAAGAGACCAACTCGCATGACGAAACCGGTAAGCGTTACTCCTTTGCGACGTCGGGGAGGTTGGCGGAGGGAACGACGAGCTGTTCGACGATCAGATTCTGCTTGTTCGTCGATGGCTGAATGCATTCGTTTGACCTGTACAATCTAATTCAGTATTCGTTCTGGATTGAACGAGTCTTCTCGGAGCTCACCTCGTCGTCCTGGAGATGAGAGTTGAGAGATGGGAGATGAGATCAGTTTCTGCAACGGTCGCTTTCAGTAGAGCACGAGAATGTGCTTACATAGAACTTGATAGGTGCTCCAGGTTGATACGCATCCTTCTTCTTCTGATCTATCGGTGCTAGAGCTAGCTTTTCGTCGTCCGCCTCGAGTGGGAGATCAAACCTCGCTCTACTTTGATCTAGTTCGGCTCCCTTGGTAGCTTTCCCAGGGGAATTTCCGCCCGTTGATTTGCGAGGCGGCATGCTTGGTCGGATGGCCGGCGATAAGGTGAGGTCGTAGCAGAGCGAGAGAATGGGAATGATTTTCGCGATGAGAGCGATTCGAGCGTCATGACTTCCTCGCGGTGAGCACTCTCTAACATATGATGATCGTATTCCAGCTCTCTGGCGAGCGTCTAGCGATGACTCTACCGAGCTTGTTATTTTCGAGAAAGTTTCGTTCGTTCGACGCGGACAACTTTCGCAAGATTTGATTTGTCCGGCTTTCTCTCTTTGGAGACCACTCGTGCTCACCTTCATCGTCATCGTCGAGAAGAAGCGATGTGTGCGGTCGACCTCCGAGGTGGATCCAAGATCGTCATTGGCAAAGACGAGGTGTGCATTTTTTCCGTTACAGATTTCCCTGCGATCCTCGACGGTCTGCTCTCTGACGGACTCTCTGACCTCCAGTGACGCACTCGCCGATGTACCATATCGCGTCATGGTCGAACACACGAACAGCACGAGATAGAGTGGCCTCTGTAAGTTGATACAAGTTTTTATTTCTTCGAGTCGTGACAAGCCAAGCGTGGCGAGCGAATCCCTACAAGAACTGCAATGGCAAAAATGCGTTTAATATTATATTGTCTAGGCTTTGACCGCTTGAGGTGATCGAGCTTCGGACGAGGGAGGGGAAGAGACGCTAGTAGATCCCGTTGCGAGTTTTTGACCGCTTTTCGTGCCGCTACTTTGCTGCGCTTTCATAGCTTTGATGTGGTCGTTGACAAAGTATCTAACCGGCGAGCAAAGCGTCAGGCCTTAGGACGTAGGAGGAAAGGACGTCGAAAAAGGGGAAACGTACCCGTTCAGTGTCTCGGAAGGGATATCTTTTGCGCCTCGAATAGTACCAAGACACCTAGAGGTGTTGCAGAGGCAAGCGAAGGGTTGATCCATGTCCCATTCGGTCGAGAAGTATGCGAAAGTGAGAATCTGGGCAAAATCAGTTGGATCAGCTCCCGCAGTCTGTCGCGACTGAGACCCTTGAGAGACTCACCTCTCCTTCAGCGATATCCTTGATAGCCCTCACCCTCCATCTACCCTCCCATCGACCTGTTTCATCGTCCTCTCCCTTTTCTGCCTCTCGACCATTTACGTCAAACATGACATTCGGGTCACAGGAGTGGTTCACGTAGAGCAAGTCGGAATTGAGTTCGATGTGTCGGCGAGGTTCGGGAGATTGCGAGTAGTAGGTGGGAGGGAGCGAAGGGGAGGAAGGAGCGAAAGATTGAGGGAGGGCGGGATCAGGTAGAACTTGTACGGAGGAGTATGCCTTTTCTCCTGACAAGGTGTTGCAGATCGTGCAGAGTGTTTCACCTGCTTTGAAGGCCTAACAACAGAGGGAGTCAGTCATCGATTTAGGTAAAGTGGGGGAAGCGGAAGGGAGTCGAGGCATCCTCGCCGCCGCTACTCCAACGAGACTGCGAGCGTTCGGGCGGGACGGGGTACTCGGAAGGAACATGGAGGGGAGGGAGTACTCACTCGGTCAGTCTTCAAGCAAGAGTTGAACTCTTCCCCTTCTTTGCCAAACTCTACGTGGACGAGACCGGGGTGAGTAGCTTTGTAGTTGTTGCGATCGGGGAGGTAGGGAGGAATCTTGGCAGCTTTCGTCGAGGAGAGCGAGACAGTCATGTTTATAGATCTAGATTCAGGACGTGGGGTGTGTTGAGCGGGAGTCGTTGCCGTGGAACGAACTGGCGGGAGGAGTCGAGGAGAGGTGTCGGAAGGGTTCTGGAGTTGAGAACTTGAAGCCGAGATGAGAGGTGGAGGAAAGGAAGAACGAGTTTGCGAATTCACCCGGTAATCTCGCGAGGGGAACTAACCGAGTTCAATCCCTCGGACTTTTTTGCGTATACCGGTCAGTCAGTACTGTAGCTCACTGCTCATGGTTCAGAGGGCGCGTCGACGTTGCGTCGCGGGCCTCGAAGCATTTCTGAGTTTGCGCTCAGACTTGCGAAAAGTGAAAACCGGTGCTTCGTAGCTCTGTTCGACCACGTTGCGTCTCTCTTTTCTTAGTAAGCACTCCTGGGTAACTGAAGAGAGTACTAGACTATTTACAAAGCCTCAGTTGCATCAACATGAGACAACAATGACCTTTCTCCGACCCTCTGCGAAGTTCTCCACCTCCCCTATCTAACAGGGAGTTCCACCATTGCAGTGAATCATTTGTCCAGTGACAAAAGAAGCGTCTTGAGAAGCCTGCGCGTGCGAGAGATAGAGGAAGAGACAGTCCGGGTCAGCGAAAGGGACCAGGAAGAGAGAAGAACGGGCTCGTTCTTACGAGGAAGATGACACAGGTCGCGACTTCAATGGGTTGTCCAATTCGACCGATAGGCGTACCATCCGTCTGTCCGATGTTCTCCCTCGAGAATGTCGAGGTGACCACTAACTCGCGGGAATGGGAGAAAATCACAGAAAGCAAAATTTTGTCAGTTCTGCTCGTCTAAACGCTTTAAATCTTCGACGACATCAGCAGAGGACTTACATGGCGTCAGAATCGGGCCAGGGCAGACCGCATTCACCCGAATTCCCGTAGAGCCGACGATTTGATTCGAAAGTCCTCGAGTGAAAGACACGAGCGCCCCCTTACTGGAAGTGTAGTCCAGTAGATCTTGTCGCCCGATAAAAGCGTTGATCGAACTGTTAATAGCGATTGAAGAGCCCTTGTTCTTCTTGAGATGCGGAATCGCCGCCTGACAGAAAGCTACGGTCGCAAAATAGTTTACTGCGAAGCAATCTCGAACTTGCTGCATGTCGAGCGTAAGGATGTCGTCGTTCTGTAGCTGTTGGGCGGCGTTGTTGAAGAGGACGTCGAGACGTCCAAATTTGGCGACGGTGTCCTCGACGGCTTGCTTGCAGTTCGCGTCGACCTTGATGTCGTAAGGGAGGAGGAGAATTTCTTTGCCGGTCTTCTCCTTGATGTAGGCTTGAGTATCCTTGGCGTCCTTTTCTTCTTGAGGGAGGTAAACGATCGCGCTGGAAAAAGATGAGTTAAAAAACGACGGGTCAAAAAATCGTCTCAAACGAGCTGTGATCTTCCGAGAACTCACTTCTCGGCACCTTCGATGGCCGCAAGGATAGCAAAGGCACGTCCGATACCTATGCGGAACATGAGGTCAGTCTCACTCGCAAGATGAGAGGGGGCCGAACTTACCAGAGTCACCTCCGGTCGTCAAGCAGACCTTTCCCTTGAGTTTGTCAGCCCCACGGTAGGGAGTTCCATCGGCGTAAATATCGTCGATAGGAGTTTCTATAAAGCGCGACGAACAACGACAAAAGATGTCATCAGCGACGTTCATTCAACTTTGTCGGGAAACCTCCCCAAAGACAATCTAGCTCACCAGGCATAACGTGTTGCTTTCCGGGAGGTCGGGAGTCGTCACCACCTTGAGCTTCTTTGCCTGCGTCGGGATCGGGGTGCCATCCCTTCTCGAATTGAGCCGGGGCCTTTTGGTTGTCGGAGGAAGTTGAAGTAGACATGACGGATTTGAGGGCGTCGACTGCTGATTGCATAAAGTAGTGAGAGAGGAAGGAAGAGAGAGAGAACCAGAGCGAGGGCGGTGAGAAACGAAACTTTTCTCGTTTGCTCGCTGAAAACTGCATCATCGACACGGTCGACACGTCAAAGCTTTTTCTCGCTATCGATCGCTCGCCCAAGTCGTCGACCGAACAAGGTTTTTCCTTCGCCGATCATCTGGAATCGGACTCTTTTGCTTACAACCCATCTCACACCAAGCTCAAAGTCTCGCGAAAAGGGATCAAAGGTCTTTCGTAAGTTGCGTAATTGCTGAACAACAAATAAAAAGCACAAAACCGGTTATACGAGGCAAATCCGGGAGCTATCTAAGACTGGTCTCTAGTTTCGTTCGCTCCGTCGTGGCGTTCACTTGACCCCGATAACCTTTACCGCACCTCGAGCGTCTTTCGAAGGACCTAACGCACCGACGACGTAAGGCGAGTCGTCGTATTTCCATCTCCATCCATTCTTGTCGAGGTGCTTCGTGACAGCTGGAAGTAGAATCGGAGTCTGGTTGCGAGAGTGACGACCGATTCCCGTGATGATTCGAAGAGGTTCAGGGGAGATGACTGCAAGCGAAGAAGCAATCGTCAGCTCTGGCAGCACGTCCGAAAGAGACCTGCGAAGCTCACCATCTCGAGAGTTGGCCCACCAACTATTTACATTTTCGTCGACAATCTTGAGAGAATGCGCCAAAGTCATACCGTGAAGATCGACAGTGTTCGAGTCGTGTTTGACACTGTTCGGGGAGAGACTTGTCAGTCCCCCATACATAATAGACAGAAGGAAAGATGAAAATACTGACCGTCTCTCGGTGACAACAGCTTTCGCGGCTCTTTCAGCCCATTTCCTCCTTTCAATCTCGTGCTCCCGACCGACTTCGGCCCAATAGCCAGCTGCACCTCGTTCTCCAGCACCTCCTCTCTGGAAAGACCTCGCGGCGGTTCTGAACGCATTGTTTCGCTTCTCGAGATACTCGTCCGACAAAGCGTAACATTCCTCCGACGTGTAAGGTTTCGTCGAAGAGGCCAAAGGGGTGTTCCTCGAGCCGAGAGCGGGGGTTCCGTTTCGGCTCGTACCGACAAGAGAGAATTCGATTGAACCAGCCGAAGAATTTCGAGAGTGTCCACCTTCCGATGCGAGCGCCAACGAGGGATCGAAAGGAGCGACCATTTCGTTGTAAGCGAGAACTTTGCCTTGATCCTCTTCGATGTCGGAGATGAATCGTTTCAGATCGATCGCGTCACTCAAGTCTCCGTCCGTAGCCGAAAGGAGTACTTGAATCTCGTCTTCCGAGGTAGCGCGAGGTACGATGAGACGAAATTGAGCGCTGAGTTCGGTCGAGAAAGGAATGGCTTCGAACGGTCGTTCGTGCGAGAGTTGTTTGAGGAGGACGGCGAGGGTGAGTGGTAGAGAGGCCGAATTTTTGTAGTAAAGAGAGGAAATTCGAGTCGCGGGAACATGAAGGAGGGACGAGAGGTGAGAAGCGTGAGAGGAGATCGAAGCCCAGGCATTCGAAGTCGAAGGCGCTTTCGACAAAGCGGAGGTCGTCACTCCTCGAGCTGCCGCGATCATGGGATCTAGTTGTTGATATGCCGGCGATGAAGGGATTCCAGGATTCGCCGTGAGGGAGAAGGAAGTTTTCGATTTCTGCTCTTGTTTCAGTCGACGTTTCTGATTCTTTGAGAGGACCATTTGAGCTTCGGCTTCGAAATTGGGAGGAGGGTTCGCGAGGAGTGCTGCATTCGAGTCGTCATCGATGAGGGAAGTGATAAGATCTTGGGAAAGGAGTTCTTCGATGAGGGATTCGAGATCTTGAGATGGAAAGGGTGTTTTCCTATCCGATTGCCTACGAGCTGTCGAGATCTTCGATTCGAGAACGGATACATCAATGTCGGGGAATACTGAAGCCAAGAAGGCGAGAGGGTCGTCGAATCCATCGATCGTAGGGTCAAAGTCGAAAGGATCGATCGTGCGAGGTTGAGGTGAACAGTTGTCTGGCGAAGCCGCAGCTCCTCCTCCTCCTTCTTCACTCGTGTTACTCGCTGCACTCTGATCCCAGAACCTTTGCCCTGCCCGTCTCTTGCCAGCCTCGCCGATTCCAGCGATGGCATCACTTTCCGATCCGCGAGCATCGGTCAAGTTCGATTCTTCGAGCGCGCTGCTCATTTCGCTCACGTCGTCGTTCCTTCCCTCTTCTGTGTTGGTAGAGACTGGTCGATCTTGAGCGTCTCCTTCGATTTCCGCCGAATTTGCGAGAGATTCCAAAGTTTCCCTGACCGAATCTTCATCTTGACGAGAGAGAGGGAGGGAAAAGTCGGAGAGAATGGCGTAGACTAATGCCGGGTCTAATTGGGGGAAGTCGCGCTGATCGAGAGGGAGTACAAGGTCGAGATAAAGTTCGATGAGCTCATAGGGAGAAGAGAGCGGGAAAGACGGGAGATGTAGCTGAACCTACTTGGATGACTTCTTGCGTAGTAGGCTCGGTAGCCATTTCTCCGCGTTCGTACTGAAGGAGTCGGATGATGAGACGGTTCGAGAGCCAAAAGAACTTCAGAAGTTCTGAGAGAGTTCCCTCTCCTCTTCCTTCTCCCGCATCGCCCAAACAGCAAAATCTACCTCAAAGCTATTCAAGATGTGCAAACCCGCTTACTGTGCCAACTCTGAGTGAGTCTTTCCTCGTGATTTCCCCTCTCCCCTCTTCCTCCTTCAACTTCTTGGTCGTTCGACCCGTTGTTTGGCATGCTTTCGCCTCCTTCTCCTTCGGAGGATAGAAATGAACATATCAGAGTGGGATAGAAGTTTAGAAGTGAACTGACATCGGTTGATCCCCGTACAGCTGCGCTAAAAAGACATGGGCGAGTCTCAGGGCCTCTCCCTAGGTAGTTTCCACGAATCCTCCGTTCTCTTGCTAACTCGTTTCGTCGTCGCGTTTGCAGTGGGGTTGCGGACAACACATTCCTTCCGTCATGACGGATGTCCCCGAGAAGGAAGCTTGCACTTGCGACCCTCACAACGCTCTCACTCCCGGCCAAGAACCCGAAGGAGGAGCTCCTTTCCCTTGGTAAACTCGATTGAATGCCGCTCGACGATGAGGTTATTGTGACGGAGGTGGAGGAAGGACGAACGAGGTTGCGAATTCTCGGGAGAGGAGTAATCCGGAGGGTAGTAGAGAGCATTCCATCGGGTTGTCGTTGTAAGCCTATATTGTTTGCAGAATTGAGCCGAGAGCGTCACGTAGGCGCCCAGCTGTTGGTGCCGTTGCTCGACGCGAACTCAAGCATCTGTCGAAGGTTTCGAAGTCATTCTCTTTGCGAAATGTCAATCTCGTACAAATTCGTTCTCCTCCGCCCTGCATTGGACGGCGAGAACATGCAGTACTTCCAACTGCGCTAGGCCTCCCTTCTAGCCACTCCTCGCCCCGTTTTTGAACCCCAACTTGACTCCGAAAGTGTGACTTCGCTCGTTGCCTCTTCCCCTTCACCACTCGCCTCGCCTCGCACATAACCGCGGGCCAGTGACGGAAGGAGAGGCGGACATGTGTCGGACAGCCTATTGCGCCAACCTTGAGTGAGTTCCTTCCTCCAAACCTTTCATCATCTTTTCTTCAGCACGCAATAGTACTATCTTCTGCCCCTCTTTCTCCGGGCTTGACTGACCTCTTACTCGGTCGGTTAGCTGTCGAAGGAAAACTTGGGCAAGTCTCAGCGCCTCTCCATTGGTTCGACTCGACAACTGCACCTTTTTCTCTCGAAAGTGCACCGCCTTCACTCAACTTTTCGCTGACACTCCCTCCTCTGCCTCCTGAACAGTTCGGATGCGGCTTACACACTAAGGCGATTATCGGGGAAGTACCGGCCGAGGAACTCTGCGCCTGCACACCTCACACTCCGCTACCTCAATTTGTTGAACCGGAAGGTGGCCCGCGATATCGTTGGGAGGAACAGAAGCACTCGAGGATCCCGGACGACGAAGCAGTTCAAATCGGAGTATGACAGAAGCGGGGACGAGAAAGAGGGTTCAGGAGGAATAGACGAGCACCTTAGAGTCGTTTTGTTGTAAAATCTCGTTATAGATCTGATAGACTACAAGCATCCCGCGCAAAGTATAGACGTTATCGCAGCTATTACTCCACGAGGGCTTCGACCGGGCAAGCACTCACTTTTCGACGCGAGAGAGACAAAGAAAACGAGTCGAAACGGAAAACACAGCTGATTTTCTTTCCTCCTTTGAAGGGATGTCGACGCAGACACTCACATCTTTCGGGGGCAGAGACGAGATACAGTCGTACGAACGGGTGGAGATGGTGGAGGGCTGTTCTTTTGCAGCTAATAACTGATTTTACTGTTCTATTCATACTTTAGACTTCTGTTTCCATTTCCGTTTCCTTGATTCCAGTTACTCCCCCCTCTAGCCTCGCACCTTCTACCTAGCGCAGACAATCGATCGCGAGGATACCTCCATAATTCTGCCAAGCCCACCCTTGATCCGAGAGGAATTCGGTCGTAGCTTGTTCGAGCCTCAATCGACCGGCAGCTTCTCCTTTATCGGGTGCCGAAGATCCACTGTGTCTCTGTTGACCGATAACGACGTAGGCGATCCCGCGGAATTGTTGAGCTTCGAGTTTGAGGAGGAAATCGCCCATGAAACTGATCGCCTCATCCGTGTGAAGCGCGTGAAGATCGAGCGCGACTTCGGTTCGTTCGTCCTCGGTAGCGTGACGATCGGTGCTCGACAACATCGAGGAGCTGACGACTCCAAGACAGATTCCTCCTCCTCGTTCTTGTCCTTTCGCTTTTCGATCTGGCACGTCGTCTGTCGATCCCGATCTTCCTTCGTTTCGTTCAATCGCCTCCTGAAGTACCCGTTTCCTCTCTTCGACAATTCGTAGAGCCGAATCCCTCCCTTCGATCGCAACCTGTCGACTCCAATCTTGCGCTTCTCGACTCCATTTCCTAGCTCCCGCCCCATCTCCCCGTTTGAAACATTCCGCCGCCTTTGCGAGACACTTGTTGCGGTTTGCACCGAGTTCGAGGAACGTCTGTCGGTATCGAATGTATAGATTCGCAAGAGATTGACCAGTAGGGAGAGTCGGGAGAAGCGCGGGAGGACGAAGAGTGATTCGAGCGGACTTCCGAGCTTGCGGGAGTCCATTTCGTTCGACGGCGGCGGAAGTAGGAGGTCGACTCGTAGGGATGGGAACTTGAACTTTTTGACCAAATTTGACTGCTCCCGAAAATCGAGTGCGAGCTGGATCAAGTTGTACGACACGGTTCGTAGTCGGAACACCGATGGGTCGATAGGAACGAGGAGCGTCTCCGAGAGTAGGGAAATCGAGCTCGGGACCTTCGTCGGGTGCACTGGGAGGAGGACCTTGCATTTGAAGTTGACGTTCTCGAGTACGAGCTTCGTAGTCGGCTCTCATGACCTGTGACGGGGAATGTTCGTCAGCACGGTGGTCAGAGTCGTGCGAGATCACACGGAAACTGAACTTACCGGAGGGATCGTATGCAAAAAGTCACATCTTCCGTCGCCTTTCAAACAGTGACCTCGTAACCAGAATCTGTAGAGACGACTCGTATCAGTGATAGGATAGCTTCGGGGAAGAAAGAAGAACGAATGACTTACTTGCAGACGGCTTTTCCGACATCGTGCGAAAACTTGCAATCACTCCTCAAGCAGTTCCCTGCGAGGTAGAACCGACAGACCCTTCCTCCAACTCCGCGACCATCTCCAGTGGGAGTCTGAGGTCTCGAACCGAACCTTGCTACACCTCGTCCGCCATCTCCTCTTCCGAATCCATCGAATGAATCCCGCGATACAACCAGGGGTCGGGATCCTGAACTCGCGATCATGCGGTTCTGAGGAAGTCCATCGAGGAGTGAAGCTGAAGGATCGAGCATGACGAGACCGGGAGGAGGAGGAGGAGGTCGACTACCGATTTGTCGATCAATAATGTATTCAATCGATTGGTCGACGTCGAATCCAGTTGCGGCGAGGGCTTCCTCGAGGAGCTCTTCCGATACGTCCGAATCGGCAAAGATCGAATGAAGGTGGTCGAAGGGAGTCATGGCGTAAGCTCCGATTTCGCCTAGTCCCGAAGATCCCGTCAATTGATTTGCAAAGTCGATCGAGGGCATTTCGCCAGGCGCCGGACCGGGGAGAGTGATGAACGCGGGTCCAGGTGCGGAAGGAACTGGACGAAGACCTCCGTGAGTCGGAGTGTGAGTTCCGTCTTGAGGAGGGTAAAACGGCGACTCGTATCCTGATCCTCCAACGTATTCTCCATATTCATTGATGTGAACGGGTGGGTATTGAGGGTGTTGAGGAAGGTAGGCACTTTCTTGCGGCCATTGAGGTTCGCCTCCGAGACCTGGTGGAGCAGGAGGAGGATAGAAGGGACTTGCGGCCCCGCTCCCGTACCCGCCGTTTACGTCGAGAGGGAGGGGAGCTTCATCGATTCGAGCCGAAGAGGTGAAGTCCTCATCGATCGATCCTTCTTGATCTGCACCGCTCGAATCCGAGACGTCTCCCCAAGGTAAACGGGGTGCCTTGGTCTTGTTCGCTGCGAGGGCGGCCTTGACGTCGAGTTGTCGAGGGAAGTAGCTAGGAGAGGAGACGGCGGAACCGGGAGCCGAAGGAGGAACCGAATGTTTCGGAGTACCGAGAGGAGAGTGGTGAAGTGCCCAATTTTGCTGAGCTTGTTGAGCTGTCATCGGCATCGGACTGCGAATTCGATTGGGTGTTCCAGGAGTCGAGGGTGAAGCGTGTCCACTCGCCGAACCGCCTCCGACACTTCCTCCTCCTCCTGGTCGGAATTCACTAGCGCCGACTGAGAATTTGAATGCGGAAGAGCTCGGATTGAGTGCGAGCGATGCAGGTTTCGGTGACGACCAAGGGGATCCAGCAGGAGAGCGAGACGACGTATTGCTGATTCCCGACGACAAGTTCGGGTTGTTCGAGGGAGTTCGACTTCCAGGCGTAAGAGCTCCGGGTGTGCCGTGACGTCGGAAGGAGGAAGAGCGAGAAACGGAGGGTCGAGATCCAGGTGTTGTCGAACCGTGATTCGGGAGAGGAGGGAGTGGATTGCCGGAAGGATAATTGTCTTCTCGGAATCGGTGCAAGAGGTTGAGAATGTGGGAATCCAGGTTCACATGTTCATTCTGTTTGCGAGAAACCTAATCAGGAGACTGTCCAAGTGGGTAAAAGCATATGCGAAACTCACTTCGGGAAGGTAGAGCAAGTCTGAGAGAGTTTCCTTCAAAGCATCGGGCATGTCGTCCTCGTCGATGTCGGAATCTCCGAGCTTCTCCAACACGATGCGGGTTCTGAGCGAAGAAGAAGGATGATCAGATCTCGTCCTCGGGTCTTCATTGACACAGAGGACGATGCGAACTCACTTTTCGTCGTCGGAGAGCTCATCTGCAGCGGACGAAGTTGACGTTCCACTCTTGCTCCCTCCTCCTCCGGTTCCATCTTCATCATCCGTCGAGCTACTGACTTCACTTGGTGCCTTTGACGAAGAACTAGCTGATGCGGCCCGACTCTGTGCGAGAGCTAATTTGCGAACGCTTGATTCGAGGAGCGAGATCGAGCTCGAAGGCGGGAGAGGTTGAGGGGGACTACTGGTCGATTTCGCTTTGGTATAAGTTGTGAAGAGGTAGTTGAGCAAACCTCTGGTGTGTGGGTAAGAGTTGTTCATCGTCTCTTGAGGAAAGAGGGGAAGAATGACGCAGAAAAGAAGACAATGGGGAGGTGAGGGAGATGAGATCAGTCGTGGGGGTTTCCGTTCAGGTGCTATTGATGCCCACAACAGGGTCAGGGTCCCCAGCTAAGCTCGATCTCGGGGAGATGAAGGAAGAGGAGCGAACTTACAAGCTCCGACTTGTACAAGGAGCGATAAAGACGTTCGACCGTCTAGCTACGCCTTTATATACACTCTATAGCTCCTATAGGTCTCTGTCGTCTAGGGTCGGCAGGATGGAGGTACGCTCGAGAGAGGCCAATGTGGGAGAGCGCTCTTTCCCCTCAACGAAGGATGTTTTTACAGTGAATTCTGGCACCCCAGGAGGCAGCGTATGACAGGATAGTATATTTTGCTGTGCAGCTGCTTCAGCTTCCGCAGGTCGTTGTCGTGGACCAGCCTTTTTTGATCTGTTTCCTGCTTTCCCTCTTTCGTTCAACATGGCACCGAAACCCTCAACTGCCGCAGCCGCGCGCAGAGATTCAGCGAAATCCGATCCGCCCAACACAAAGAAGCGCCCGGCAGCTAGCGAGATCGACGACATCTTTGCTTCGAAAAGAACAACCTCGACAAAGTCGACCACTGCGGGCGAAGGCACTGTAGCTGCGACTGGAGGAGCGACGAAGAAGAAGAAACAGAAGAAGCAAGAGGACAAGGCGGCGCAAGAACCGGTAGCGAAAGAGGAGGACTTGATCGCTCAACCTCAGAAAAAGGTTCCGGAGACGGTAGTCGATACTTCGAAGGTGATCGAGTCGTATAAACCTGCAGCTGCGCAAACGACGAAGAAGGCGAAAGATATGACGGAGGAAGAGAAGAAAGCTGCAGAGGAAGAACAGCGGTTCAGGGATAGTCGCGGAACGAGTCAGTCGTTCTTTCGGTCTAATTGTCTCGTTCCGTTGTCTCGCATACTGACTACCATCGCCCATGGCCTGCTCTATGCTCTCTAGGGAAGAAGACTGAGGACGGGCTGCCCATTTACGATACTTCAGAACTCAAAATCGGTCTTGGAGGAGGTGAGTACTGCTTATTCACGCCTCTTCTTCCTCTCGGAAGCAAACTGAATGTCTCGACTTGGCTAAGTTAGACACCGAACTCTGTCCATTCGATTGCGAGTGTTGTAAGCTCCCCTTTCACTCTCGATAGCTTCCGATCTTGTCGGGGCCCGAAAATCTCGCTGACGTTGGGTGCTACTGACGCCACACGCAGGCTTCTGATCTCTCCGTCTCATATGTCTCGCTTCGTCTGCGGTCGAGTTGTACTCGGCTTCAATCCCGCTTGTTGTATCTATTTCGCAATAAACTCTTTACATTCTCCTGTTTCCCAAGCGTTGATCTGCTTTCCGGAGACCTCAATCTCCGTCGGGGAGATACGACAAGTGACACGACGGCGTGCAGCAGTAGACACGAGTGTGTGAGGGCCCGAAATGACTAGATATTGCGCCGGAGTCGCTCTCTCGAGCTCTTCTCTTTCCAACACCCCTTCGCTACTCCTCCGTTCGCTTCGTCGCTCTCGCTTATGTATGTATGTATCAACACAAATCCCTAGCATCCTCACCTTCGCTCGCATCGGAAACTCGATCTCCGACTCATGTGACATTTAGATCACCATCGAAGGAGAACTCGACCGGAAGTACCGTTGAGCGACCCGCTGTACCACCACTGTCATGTATGAGATATTCTCCTCGACCCTGCGTCAATCAAGCTCTTGTAGACGCGTTGAAACCGCTTCGAGATTATCGATTCGCCGAATTTGGCTGTGAGTTCCTCTTTGACATGCACTCTTCCCTGACGTTCCTACTGACACGAACAATGCGTGTTACAGCGGGCGCTCCCGAATCGATCTCGTACTCGACGGCACTCTCAGCGATTATCGGTACTCCGTTCAAAATCGAATCAGGAGCGGAAGCGAGAAAGATCAATAAGGTGAGTCCGGTACCGGCTTGGACGTATCACAATGTGTCACACATACTGATGCGATTGCGTTTGTCCCAAAGATAGGAGAGAAGCTCGCTATTAAAATCGACGAATTCGTTCGCACAGGCAAAATCCAAGATTCCGGTGCGTTTACTTCTTGAGCTTGACGTTCCTGTTTCACTAACTCTCTGCTTAACAGTCGACGTGCTCGAGAACGACCGCTTCATCGCGCTCTCTTCGTTAATGACCGTCCACGGAGTAGGTTCGTGCGCGGCTTCTTCCTCGACATAGCGTCGGTCGCCGCTAAATCACTCGGGCTGTTCTAGGTCATCATCGAGCAAAAGAACTGTATTTGCAAGGCTATCGCTCGGCAGAAGACTTGCGAAAGACGGGTCAATGGGATAAAGAGTTTCAATATCACGAAGATATCCAAGAGAAGATCCCTCGCAGCGAAGTCGAAAGTATCCAAGAGTTCGTACGGATACAATTGGCGCGGATCGAGCCAGGTGCTCATACTGTCCTCTGCGGAGGGTAAGTGTCCCGTTCCCTCCGATGCACCTTTTTCCGCGAGACGTTAGCTGATAACACCACGTATAGCTATCGTCGAGGCAAGACGATGTCGAACGATGTCGACGTCCTTATCACATACCCGCACCAAGATGGAAAGGAGCGGGGAATATTGCGCAAACTCGTGCTAAGATTGGAGGCGAAAGGTGAGTTTTTCATTTCGGTCCTCGCATTTGCCCCATTACTGACAAAGATCTGCATAGGCCTGATACCTCCTGATGGCGTCTTATCATTCTCGCAACCTGCGACCCTCCGCACAACGCGAGCTAATAAAAGAGCATCGTCGTTCGATTCGCTCGACAAGGCGTTGGTTATTTTCAAGCACCCCGCAAATGGCACGACTCGACCTCGAGACTTCTATCGTCGTGTTGATCTTATCGTCGCGGCGTGGGAGAATTACGGCGCCGCGTTGGTCGGTTGGAGCGGAGGAACGCAGTTTGAACGAGATTTACGAATCCATGCAGAGAGACTGTGAGTCAATAGCTCTCTCCCTCGTTTGCGCGTACTGATCGAGACAACTTCTGATCGGTAGTGGCTACAAGTTCGATTCGGGCGCCTTGCGTAATCGCACAACAGGAGAGATTGTGCGCACGATGACCGAGAAAGACGTCTTTCGAGCACTCGAACTCGATTGGATTCGTAAGCGCCTGCTCTCGTTAGCCTCTCAGAACGTCGACCTGCTGTGTTGACACTCTGGAACACGGTATCGCAGCACCAGAGGGTCGAAACACGGATCCCTAGAAACCAATCCTTTCTTTCAGTTCGGCGAGTACACAACCGATTCACTACCTTACGCGCTACCAATCCGACTCTAGCCAGAGTAGACCTCGACAACTCTGTGAGGAATACCGAACAACTTTAAGTCAAGCTCTTTGTGCGACACAAGACTCGAGGAGCTAGCTGGATCAACTCACCTCCTTCGACCGTGAAGTCTACTTCGACGAGGTGTTCTCAGTCCAGCCACTTCCGTCGCTCTTGGTGTAGGACGCGTAGCCGTCTCCCGAGTTGTAGTCTGCATGAATTCGATTGAGTGAGGAGTTCGTTCTCCGGGGCTAGGCTCGATTGAGAGGGGCAATACTCACAAGTGCTACCGTGAGGGTTACTGTAGTCGTACGAACCATCGTTGTTCGAGTCTTCCCACAAGAGAATCGTTCAACGAAGTTCGTCTTGATCAGCGTCAGCGGGAACGTGCACGCGAGGACTAGGCGCGATGAGGTCCAGCTTACAGTGGTACGAGTTCGAGTTCGAAGCATCGGATCCGTAGTCGCGGGAACAGTAGTGGTTCCCTTACGAGTTCTCGCCGGAGGAGGTGTACTCGTACTTTTGTCCGTAGTTGTCGGCTGCGAGGACATCGTTAGTCGGTGTCAGACGACGGTTCTGAGACGGTGGGAAGCTTACTGGGCATGTTTGTTGATGTGTGAGAAAGCGGAGGAAGACGAAAGTGAAAGAAAGGGAAAGAGCATCAACTCGTGCGAACAATGGTCTTGACTCTCAGTTCATTCGCTCAGACCTGCGATGCGTCATGGACTGGAGGCAAATGGGCCCAAACACGAAACGTGGGTATTGAGAAACTCAATAAGCTCTCCAATGAAAACCGAGCTGAAGTACGATTGTCGTGGTAGTTCAGTTCCTACCGCAAGAGACAGATGCTCATTATTGACAGAAAAGGGGACTAGAGGGATAGGAGTAGTAGTTGACAAAAAAGAGAGAAGAAAGAACGATTGACGAAGAAAACGAATCGAGATAGTGAAAACAACAGCTGCCAGAAACAGAACAGCTACGAGATGTGGGTGATAGTCATACAGATCACGACTGAGGTGGAGAGGATAGTAGAGACAGTTCATTGAAACGATGGGGGAATGAAGAGAGGGAAAAGGTTGAGAGATTGAGTTTTTCGATTTCTATTGCTTCAGCTCCTGGCCTTGCGTGATCGTGGGAAGGGATTTGGTCATAGATGGCGAGCGAGAGTGACTCGCGGCCTGAGAGACGAAACAAGGTCAGTTATCGAGTCCGAAGTTGAATTGGGAAAAGCGGGGCTCACCATTTGACCTTGACCATTCTCGTAGAGGTGCATCGACGAGGCACTCGGATCGTGAGCGGCGGGATCGTTGAGCGAACCTTCGGGTCTCCATCCACCTCCGACAGATCCGAGAACGAGGGAAGGAACCATGGCCACTACGAGAAGAAACGAGAACGAATCAGTACTAATGCAGAAGACGCATAGAAGAGTGAATAGCTTACTGAGATGAGTCGGTGAGATGTTAGCATCGCGAAGTTGACGAGTTCGGGATTTACGAATGATCGAAGAAGCGCGAAGACGTCCACCACGAATCGTCGAGTAGGTTTGCAAGTTGTCGATCGTCTTTTGAATTCCTCCTCCCCATTTCTTCTCTTCGGCAGGGGTAAGTACGACGGGAAGTTCTCGGTTGGGATCGGGGTAGATTCGAGCCTTGATCGCCCAACGTTCGAGAGGTTCGGTAGGGATGCAACGGATCAACGCTCCCCATGGAATCGCGATCAAACCGATGATGATACTGATCGCCCAGTCACGTCCGTTGATTCGAGTAACTTGGAACGCGGCACCTCCGAAGTTGATGATAATCGCTTGACCTCCGATCACTGTCGAGCAAAGGGGATGATCAGCGGACATTCGGGGTATCAGACACGAAGGAGAGACTCACTGATGGCGAGAATGACGAGAAGGTAAGGGTTGCGCCACATTCGAGTAAAGATGTTAAAGTGACGGTCAAGACGACGACAATTGATCATGTTGACTATAGCGGCACAACACGAGGTCAGTCAGAATTCTCCGTACGAAAGCGAAGAGAGGAAACACTCACAGATTTGCGAGAAAACGAAAGCATTAAAGACGAGAGTGTTCAACTCGTTCGTCTGTTCGATTTGAGTAGCCTCGTCGGTCGCGTTCAAACCGAGGATCTTGTGACCGGCAAAGTGAAGGACAAGAGCGGGAACCGTCTTGTAAATCGCTTGACCGATGATCATTTTCCACATTTCCATGTTGATCAAAGGTGCACTCTTGCGATCGGGCTTGCGGTCGAGGGATTCGGGATCGGCAGGGTCGGTAGCGAGAGCGAGAGCGGCGAAGGTATCCATGATAAGGTTGACCCAGAGAAGTTGAACGGCGGTGAGAACCGAAGATTCGTCGGAAGAGGCGACGGCGGTAACGAAGGTGATGACGACGGCGCAAATGTTGACCGAAAGTTGGAATTGAAGGAACTTGCGAACGGCGTCGTTGACACATCGTCCCCACATGATAGCGGAAACGAGCGAAGCGAAGTTGTCGTCCATGACGATAATGTCGGACGCCTCCTTTGCGACTTCGGTACCAGCGATACCCATCCTGTCGAAAAGAACAAGAGCGATGAGCTGAAGCCAAAGCGGTCGTGACTGAAGAAGGAGAAGGAAAACTCACGAGAATCCGACGTTGGCAGTTTTGAGAGCAGGTCCGTCGTTCGTACCGTCACCAGTAACACCGACGACTTCCCCGAGACTCTGAAGGGTTTCAACGAGAACTTTCTTGTCTTCGGGCGAGGAACGAGCGAGAACTTGAAGGTTTTGAACGATTTCGAGACGTTGTTGTTGAGTCAATTTCCGGAAGACCGGTCCTTCCATGATGATTCCTCCTTTCGAGAAGATACCACATTGAGTAGCAATCGATCGAGCAGTGAGAACGTTGTCACTGTTAGGAAGAGAAAGAAAGAGTTAGCGACTTTCAATCGAGAACAGAGGGGACTGAACTTACCCAGTGCACATCTTGACCATCACACCAGCCTTTTGGCACGTCGCGACGGCTTGAGCTACTCCCTCACGAAGAGGATCCTCGATGGCGGTGATGGCGATCAAAGTCAAATCGTGGAAAAGATCGTCGAATTCAACTTCTCCATCTTCGTTGAGCGAAGCTCCCTTGGGAGGCCAAGAGGGGAAATCTTTCGAGCAGAGAGCGATCGTACGGAGAGATTGACAGGCGTAGAAGATGATGGTGCGAGAGATGTTCGATCGAGTTTCGTCGTTGAAGTCGGCCGTGGCGATTTCAGTCGAGTTCGAGGCGGAGGAACCATTCTCTTCAACGACGACGTGACGAGTAGACGCTTTCGCGAGAACTTCGGAAGCTCCCTTGAGCATCAATCGGTAACCTTTTCCACCTTCGAGTTCGACGACGACTCCCATCGATTTACGTTCCGACGAGAACGGGATCATTTGTACGATCTTGGCGTTCTCTCGAACCTCCTTGTAGTGAGCCCATTCCATCTTTTGTCCAAATGCCATGAGAGCCGTTTCAGTCTTGGATCCGACGAAACCTCCTTCGGCGCCAGTTTCGTCCGTACCTTCGAAAGCGGTCGAGTTGATCACGATCGAGTCGTTGAGGAGCTTGACGAGGGAAGGAGTGAGGTGAGAGTTGATGTCGTTCATTTCGGTGGAGAAGTCGAGTCGGCCTTTGCGGGAAGAAGTAGGTTGAGGAGCGTTAACCGTAGTGTCGGAATCGTCTCCGTTCGTAATCGTTTCGGGATCTCGGTCGTCGTTCGCGTTCGTGCGCTTCGAGTTTTCGGCGAGACGATCGGCGAATTTGAGGTGAACTCCGATTGAACCGGCGACAACGGTCATCTTGTTTGTCGTAAGAGTACCGGTCTTGTCCGTGCAGACCTGAAAGGCGGATCGGAGAAGCGTCAGAACTCTGCCGGATTCGGCGGAAGAAGGAGAAGAAAACTCACGCAAGTAGCATTTGCCATCGTTTCACAGGCTCCGAGGACACGAACGAGGAGGTTCATCTTAGTCATACGACGAGTCGCGAACGCAAGTGCACTGTGAGTGAGAATCAGGTCAGTTGAAAAATTCCGGAGAGAAGCGGGCGAAGAGGGAGCACTGACAGAGTGACGGCGAGGGGAAGACCTTCGGGAACAGCGACGACAACAACGGTAACCGAGATAATGAGGATCTGGATGAAGTTTTGTGCCTTGTCGTTCGGGGTGCGATCAGGGTCTTGTCGAAGTCCAACGAAGAATCGAATCATGAGGGCAGCGAAGAGGACGAGACCAGCCGCTGAACCGAGTTTCGCGATGAGTTCCGCGAGATGGTTGAGCTTGATCTGGAGAGGAGTATCTTGAGCGTCTCCTTGGAGAGCTATCCGTCGAGAGGCGAGAAAGTCAGCAAGGGAAAGAGAGGAGACTGCGAGAGAGAGAGAAGACTGACACATCATGATTCGACCATGGAACGAGTTCCTTCCGACACAAGTAACGACGTATTTTCCGACTCCCTCGAGAACTTTACTTCCCGAAATGAGGAACGGATCGACTTTCTTCATGCTCTCTCCACCTTCACGAATCTCTTCGAAGGAGGCCTTCCTGACGGCGTCGGACTCTCCAGTCGCTCCAGATTCGTCGCAGCGGATATTGTGACCCGAGAGGTAGACTCCATCGACGGGAATGATTTCTCCAGGTTCGAGCGAGAGAATGTCTCCGACGAGAACATCGTAAACTGACATGAGCTTCTCGGAACCATCGCGAATGACCTTGACGTTACGTGCTTCTTTTTGAGCGCTGTGAGAAAGGAAGAACAGCTAACGTGTCAGTGGTTTCGCCCTGAGTGAGTAGTCGTCCCGCTGACACTCACTTTAGTTTCTGGAACTGACGTTCTTTTTGCCAATCATTGAGGGAACCGATGAGGACGACGACGAGAATAGCGATAGTAATAGCGACACCTTCGACCCAATCGACTTGAGGGAGGGTGCAGACTCCAGGAGTTTCGGGACACGAGTTCGAAGGGAAAGTGTGAGGAGGAGTACCGAGATCTTGATAGAGACCGAGAGCGAGGGAAACGACAGCGGCGACGGATAGAATGATGAGGACTTTGTCGGTGTAGGCGGCCCAACAGAGTTGAAGGAACGATTTCGGTTTCTTGGTTGGAACTCGGTTCTCTCCGAACGCTCGTTTGCGATCAGCTTCGTCACTTCCGTCTAATCCAGTCTTCGGGTTCGTACGTAATCCTTCCAAGAGACCCGAAGTTCCACCGAGGGATTCCAAGTGGGAGAGGGATTTAGGGTCGATGAGGTTGTAGAGGGAGGAAGGGACGAATGCAGAGGAGAAAGGAGCCATTTGTTCAGGAGAAGGGTCGATAATCTTCATCGATGCGGCGGCCTGCGCTGCATCGTCTTCTTCCGATGAACCCTTGTTCTTGCCGGTCCATGGTAGGGGGATCCCGAGGAACTTCTTGCGTTGACCGGCGAGGTTGAGGTCGACTTCAGTTTCCGTGATACCGGCTTCTTTCTCCTCTTTGCGGTTCTCTCCGGGTGACCTGATACCCTTTTCGAGGTCGATCGGGGCTCTTGTCGTTGCGTGCTGATCGTTCGAAGAGTCTGAAGAAGATGAGGAATCGGGGATCGTCGAGGCGAACGAAGGGGATTGCGAGGGCCTCCTGCCATGTCGTCGTTCCATCTCTTTGCGAGTTCCTTCGGGCTATAGAGCACAAACAAAACGGTACAATCAGTATGAATTTCGAAAGGGGGTTTATAAAACGCCAAGGAAAGCTAGATTGGTGTATCCGCGTGGGCTAACAGATAGGCCCGTCTTTGTAGGAGGAATGGCACGGGAAAGTGAGTGACTTACATCGAGGTTGTCTCGTAGGGCGGTCGAGGTCTTGTTCCCGACGAGTGGTTGAGTCGAAGGAGCGGGAGAAGGCGGACTAGCTTCGTTCGAATCGACTGGAGGTTGGGTAGAGTAGGAAGTGAGGAACGTCTGTGTCGTAGTCTGTCTCGAAGGAGTAGGGGCTACTTCTGAAGGGTGGCGAGAGTCGAGAGTAGTTGAATCCGATCGTGTATTTGAAGAGTCGGCGGGACTGAAATTGATCGAAGGGATCGGCGGCGGTAGATGGTTGTGGTCCATGTTCCTCTCTGTTCTAACTTCGTATAGAGATTGAAGGGAAGAGAGAAAGCGGTGGAAGGAAGGAAGGAGAAGAGAGGAGCGAACGGTCGACGAGGCGAGGCCGGAGAAAGTCTTGGGTTCTCGAAAGAGGGCGGTGCACTCTTTCGAAATTCATTCTCGATTGTCGTCAGCACTCACTCACTCAACTCGAAACAGCTCTCAACGATGCCTACGTTCGCCGAACTTCGAGCGAAAGCGGTGCGCCCCTCTTCCCCCTCTCGCTTCGCCCTTGCTCATTCACTGAACTCAGCTTCACCGCATTCTCACAGGAAGCAGCTGCCTCGACGGCAAAGGAAAAGACTCAGTCATTCTCACAATCCTCGACCAAGTACGCCCCTGCTAGACCGTCACCATCCCCTGCCACGAAACCTCCTTCGCTTTCTACCACTTCGATCAGGCCTCCTCCCCCTCCTAGCCGCAACGTTTCGAGCTCCTCTGCGTCGTCAAGCACGTCGAGGGCTGTACATGTACCTGCACCGCCGTATCAGTCAACCGTTCGAGCGACTCCACCACCTCCCTCTCTGCCAATCTCCAGCTCTCGCAATCCCTCTTGGTCTACTCGTGCGACAGCACAATCGAGGTCAGAGAAGCCTTTCAGTCAGTATGATGCAGATGACAAGCAGAACATGTTTGCCGCACTCGATCTGGTGAGTAACGTCGTTCGCAATTTTCGTTTTCGTTTCTGGAAAGCTCAATTCGTCTGCGTTCCTCGAACAGTTCTTCGGCTCTCGTATCCCGACAACAGCCACTCGAGCTGTAGAACCATCGTATCGTGCAACGAGCTCGCCGCAGCCTCCATCAATCTCGAATTCGCCTGTCGCTGCTCCAATCCCCCCTTCAGCGCCTCTCTCGACTCGACCTCAACTACCCTCGTCTACGTCCTCTTACATCCAATCTCGAACCTCCCCTGGTGCATCTTATCCTCCTCCCGAACCCTATTCTTCCTCAGCTCTCACGATTTCCCACTACATCCTCTCCGACTCATTCACAACTCCCTGGTTCTCGAACCCTTCGAATCCAATGCCTCCTCCGCTCCAATCTCGTTCAGACCACCAATCTTCCTTCTCGTGGCAACAGCGTAACTCGTCGAAACAGTTCATCGGAATGAGTGTTTTCGGCGACGCCTCGGTCGTGTGGTATCGAATTTCGTGGGACGTTTCGCTCGAATCGAACCCTTCTCTCTTACTCGAACGGATCCAACGGGAAGCTCGGTATAGACCAAGACCGAGTCCTTGGGATGGTCAGAAATTGTATGAAGCTCATTCGAGGTATGGACCGAGACTCGCAGAGTACGCTCGTCGAGCTGTCGAGGGAGGAAGACCGATTGGGAGAGGAGAATGTTGGGATTTGGCGCATGAGGGGTTAGCGGAGATCTCGAACGCATCGAGTCATGAGAAACCTTTCATCTCGATCGGAAGGACTCATGGTCAGTTGCTCTTCTGGGCGAATGCGGAGGATAGGGAGAATGGGAAATGGTATGGAGGTGACTTATACGTGCGTGAAGGAGACGTTGTCGAATGGAGATCGGTCAAGATTCGGGAGGTGGGAATGGATCGGAATTCTTATTCGATGTTGGGAGATCCTGATGTGAGCCGTTTGTCTCGTCCTCGCAGCATTGACCTGAACTGATCATCGTCTATGTCTCCTTATAGCATACGGCCATTTTCGTCGGAACTGGCACTCCTTCATCGCTCCCCGAACCCTCACACTCGTTATCGTCGCCAGCTACGTACTCTCCGACCTCTCTCGAATCCCTTACCGTCGTCGAGCAGTCACTGGGACAAGCACCAACCCAACGAACCTATGATCTCTCAGCGTTTTCGACGGGAGAGATTTGGATATATCGCCCGTGCGGGTTGCAAGAGTTGCTCGGAGTCGATAAGGTCGACGCGGTTTGGCCAGCAGAGAAGGGGATTGAGAGTTGGCAAGTCGGAGAATTGGAGTAGACGGGAAGAGTATGAGCTTTGACCTCTGAAAACATCTCGAGTACCAGTGACTTCGTAGACGAAAGCTCGAAGCCCGTGGGGTCCCTCTCGCTGTGTCTGAACCTATTGTAGGCTCAGAGATGATGCTTTGTGGCTCTGGTCGCGATGGCCAATGCATGAACCAGTCCAGTGGGCAATTTCCGAACCAAATCCGAACTTAATCATCTCCTCCCGGCGAGGGCTCCTGACGCAGCCGTCTTCGTGTGATATGCGCACTAAGCGTCCTGAGGTCCACTCTTGCAATCTCAGACGCTATACGAACCGCTTCGCACGCGCTTAACAGTGAAGAAAGGTGCGAGTCACTTCGGACCAACTCGTTTTCTTCTCTTCGCCAACACCAACACTCCCTCTTTCGATCACTCAGCCTCGCCTGCCTTCTTTCGCGGCATCGTCGCTCTCCGGGTCCTCGTCTCTCGTCAGCAGTTTTAGATTCGTCTTAGAAATGGATTGCTGTCCATCGTTATCTCTCAGTCCTCCGAGCACAATCTTACGGCAACGAGCTCCCGTCAGGGTCAAAATTTGAGAAATGACGGAAAACATGCGAGAGCTCGAAAGAGATACGGAGAGAGGAGCAAAGGATAAGAATTATAGCTCGAAACTGAGTGTTTCGTTCGGACCTGATTTCTGCCGCAAGTCACCGATTCGGCACTTCACGAGGGGCTACTAGGCTTTGTCGTCAACTCGTCTGTTGTTGTACAAGCACAAAGTGCAGTCTCCGCCCAAAGAAACAAGAGACTGTGCATTCTCTCGTCCTCGCGAGGAATCACTGAGATTACTACAGAGTGTACAATTGCAAAACTTGTGCGAAACTTGTGCGAATTCTCTCCTCCTCTCTTTTGCCGTTCGAGATCACGCATCAATTTCTACCTTGTTCACTTCTTTTCCTAATTCCCTTTCTCTTCTGCCGGATCCGCCTCTCTTTTTCCGTCTTGTTTGACCCTGATCTTCTAATGCGTCCCGCCACAATCAGGACAGACTCCATACCTCGTGCATAAATCCCACTCCAATTCAATTCCCTTTTCCTCCGTTAGAACGTTCAAGTTCGCATAAGTTTCCCTCTCCAAAGTGGGTAAGAAACCCAAATGAACACGTAGAAGTTTCTGGAATTCGCGCAAGCGGTCGAGGAGGTCGTCCGGATCGACGATGCAGGAGATCAAGGATGTTTTGACGATAGGAACGGCGCTTGTAGCGATTCGAGACGGAATCCACTTGCAATGCGAGAGATCGAGGAGGAGGAGAGTAGAGCCGCAGGACGAGGAAAGAACATCGAGGAGGTCGAGAGATGGACCCTCGAAGTATCGGAGCGAGAGATGCGTGAGAGAAGTGAAGCGGACGAAATCGGAGGGTGGAATGGAGGCGTAAAAGGTTCCGAGGTACTTGTCAAAGCTGGACGGGTGCGCTCCATCGTAAGCACTGGAATGAAGGCGTAGCTTCTTGAGCGCGTTCGGAATGTAGCGGAGGATCCACTCTACATCATCCTGATCGAGCACTTCGCTTTCAATCGAGACGTCCCTTAGAGAAGTCGGATCTCGTGGGAGAAACTCCGTGAGATTATCGAGGAAGGTGTAGGTGCTGATGAAAGACTTGACATCGAGACCCGTCGATGGTGGTCGATAACTTTGAAGTCCAAATTCGACGTTGCCAACGATGACATTTTCGACTCGCTGAAGCGCATCCTGCTCTAAAGCCCATACGATGAGTTCTGGGGCGATGAGATCGTGGCTCTTCGTACTCGCGTCCTCGAACACGACAGTCTCTAGTGTCGATTTCGACTTGGCGACAGCTTTGAAGAGCTTCCTCCCATTCTGTCTCGATTTGAACGAGAGTTCGATGATGACGAGGCGCGGACACTGATCAACGATCGCGTGATAGAAAGAGAACGTCTTGGTGAATCCTCGAAGCTGGAAGGACAGCGGACCAGGTTCTTCGAAGGTCCCGATTTTCGCGGTGTATTCGACGATTCCTTCGAGCGAGACGACGAGTTGACCGAGATGTGATGATAAGGCTGAGTAGAGAGCTAGAGCTTGATCCCAAGTTGCCGTCGAGGCTTTAGGAACGGGACGATAGTAGAGATAGGAGCGCGCGAGGGGGAGGAATCGTTTCGAAGTGAGAGCAAGAGCGGCGAAAGTTTGTTGCGATTCGGCTGCAGGGGAGTGAGTCGTGATGATCAGCTGCTTGCGAACATCGCAGAGGAACAGAGGGAGAACTTACGACTAGGCTCGGCACTCTTCTCGTGAATGTAGGAGAAAATCGATTCGAGTAATTCGTCGGGAAGATGCATCACTGCACGAGCGATACATTGAGTGGTGAGCTATCTTGATCTTTGTGAGGTCAACAGCTGGATGAAGCTCCCACCGCCGTGCGAGAGAGACCGTCAGAGGTGAGATAACCCGTTCTATTCGTCACGCCGCTCCTCTCGCCTCTTCTGCCCTATCAGTCATTGTAGATACTCTCACTGATACCTACAAGCTCTTTAAGCCATCTTGTCCTGAAATTGATGGAGTTGCGGCGTTTCATCTCTTCCGGTTGTTTCCCTGCCCTTCACGAGCCCAAGGCGGCAGAAGACTCACCTCGCGATCTTGTGGGTTGCTGTTTGACTTGTTCAGTCGGATCGAGCGGAAATAGCTAGTCCAAGTGAGGGTGAGGAAGGAAAGAGTTCATACAACTTTCTCATTCGAATCATTCACTCCAACGATGGTCCTACTATCTTTTACGCCAGCATTATCGACGAGACTCGAATCGCTGAAGTCTCTTTTGCCTTCCGAGCTACTGCAGCTTATCGACTTTCATTCGGACTCGGCGTCGTCACTGGAGAAGAAAGAACGATCCAGCTCGAAGGAGAACGGGCCTTTTAAAGAGGAGAAGATAGTGGATCATAGAGTACTAGTCAAAGTAGCTCAGTGGGTCCGAGAGAATGGAAGCCGAGTTGAGGAGAAGTCGAATGTTTGTAGAGGTTCGTTCTTTCCCCTTTCTGCCGCTGTTCCTGGTCTGTGAGAAGCTGACATGGAACCTATCCGTTTGATACAGACCAGTACCGTCTCGCAAGCCTACTGAAGCTAACCCAAGTCCATGCCCTGCCGTTAAAACCTTGCGAAAAGGTGAGCATCAACCACTCTTTCTGTCTCTCCCTTCCTTTCTGCTACTCCGGGGGGGGGGGGGGGGGGGGGGGGGGGGGGGGGGGGGGGGGGGGGGGGGGGGGGGGGGGGGGGGGGGGGGGGGGGGGGGGGGGGGGGGGGGGGGGGGGGGGGGGGGGGGGGGGGGGG